>NW_020955453.1:259135-260278 GCF_003031625.1 Empidonax traillii | reverse complement strand
ATGTAGGGTTCTATAATACCAGCAAACTTTACATCACTTGTCCATAGATACAGATTGGGGTCTACTTAGGAAAACAAAATTATACTGACAGGCAAATAGGCTGCATAAATCAGGGCTGGGTTAATAAAAACAGAACCTTGTATAATTTTTGCATTGAAAATGTTTTGAGTTTCAAAGGAATATTTCATAAGTTTAAAAGTCTGACAATTTCAACTTTTATTATTGATGCTGATTACAGTGTTGCCTGAATACATACTGGCTCATCATAACTTTCAGACTTTTTATAAATTATTGCTATTTATATTTTAATCTAAACCAAGGAAATTAATCAGATATCATGACTTTTTACTCAATTTTTTTACTTCACATTTTACATTTGATTTTGAATTTTATCAGAAATGTATTAAAATGAACATGAAAAAAATAAACTGAGTGGAAGTTTTTTAGAGGATTACATTATTTTCAATAATTTCTGAAAATGTTTTCTGCACTTTACAGAAAACTGTACACTCTTCTATGCAAAAATCAACTTTGGAAATGTTTGCTATTACAAGAGACATTAAAGTTTTGAAAACGCTAAGACATTTGCAATTTAATAAGATGATTGCCCCTGGAAGCTGTAATCAAGCATCTGTAGGTTTTTAGATGCACTTCTTACAATGGATATTTTCTGCCCTAAAATTAGAGAATATAAAAACTTTTCAAATAAACCTTATGTAATGCATATTTGTATCTAATTCCTGTGATCTATATATGTTTATCAAGCAGTGTCTTACATTTGATGTAGCAAAACCATGGGTTTTTATGTTGTTTTTATGTTTAACAACTATGGGTTGTTACTGTAAGTAGCCTTCATAGACAGTAGAAACAAGTTTCTTGGTGCTTTTTTGTCTTAAGATGGGGACTAGCTAGTCCTAACTATTCCTTTCTAACTCTTAGGCATCAAAACCCACATAATATGAAGCAATGTCATTTTTTCCTATGTGCATTTGTCTTTTTGAGTATTTAAGACTGTCTACCAACAAACAATATATTAGGCATAGAATAAGGATCTAACAGCAACACAGTTTGGAATAGGAGAGAGACGAGTTTTTCCAGGTCAGTTTCCACCTCAGCTGATCACCTAACCTAAACATAAATTTA
>NW_020955453.1:227096-258770 GCF_003031625.1 Empidonax traillii | reverse complement strand
CAATGTCATTTTTTCCTATGTGCATTTGTCTTTTTGAGTATTTAAGACTGTCTACCAACAAACAATATATTAGGCATAGAATAAGGATCTAACAGCAACACAGTTTGGAATAGGAGAGAGACGAGTTTTTCCAGGTCAGTTTCCACCTCAGCTGATCACCTAACCTAAACATAAATTTAACATCATTTATTTTAATATGTGCTGGTTGGGTCCTCCTCTCCTCATACACAGATCTTACTCCAGAATTAATTCCCATGAGCTTTTGAATCAATCTTTTAATTTATGGTCTGCACCAAGCTACATCTATATAAACAATGTGCAAAGAGAGCACAACCCTTTGTCAGAGAAAAACAGGAATTTATTTTTCCAACAAGTTATAAATAAGGGCTGTTATCGGCGGTGGATGCATTACATCTCCTATAATGCCTGTGGAGACATTATATCCCATCTATAGCTCCTTGTATTATTGCAAATTTCAAGAATAATTTCTGGAAAACACTGTCTACATGAAATTACTTTTTTTAATCATCTGAGAGTTCATTTTCACTTTACTGTAAATATCATACATTTTTCTCTCTTGAATAAAATATATTAAAAGCTATAAGTTTGGTATTTACAGCACTTTTGCGCTTAAATATTTTCTCCTGGAAAACTGATGTAATGGTGAGAGATTTTTAAGAAATCCTGATTGTCTTTTTACCAAAAAACCAAAACAAAACCAGAAAAACAAACCAAGCCAAAAAATCCCAACCTCATTTATAATATTACTTATGTAAGCAATAATACTTAATATAGAATTGATCAGCCTACCTTATCTTAAATTTTGTTCTTAAAACAGAAACACAAAAAGTTTCATCAGAGTCTGTATCACAATTCTCCCTAGAATATTTTATGGGAGTTTTTTGTTGTTTTTTTTTTTTTTTTAACCTGGGCCACAAATCTATTTTCCTCTTTATTGAGATTATTAAATTTTATAAGCATTATCATCTCCAAATAATAACTCACACAACTGATTTTACTGTGACTGAGCTGGGAATTCAGAGCTATCAAATGCTGGCCTGAAAGGCATTTTCTTTGATAAAGTTTGAATGGTGTTTCCTGTCACTTCAACACTATACATTTATTCAAACAAAACTAAAGGGAGAACCAAAGATCTTTGAATTGTCCTTTATTCCGAATTATATGATGTAACAAGCAATGCAAATTCACAAAAGATCATACTGATATAATTTTAGATGGAAGCTAATAGGAATTTCCTACCTCTGAGACTAAGTTCACAATATCTACTCTGGGGTACCATTTCAGTCTCTCCTTAAATACAAATAGAATAACTGCTGTAACATCATTATTATTTACCCTTAGTGATGGCATTTTTGTTTTCAAAATAATTTATATATGTGTGCTAAAAAAAAAAAAAAAAAAAAAATCTAGTATTCCTCCTAAGCAAGTATTTTTATTTAACCTAATATTGTCCCTTCATCTTGGAGAAAGTGGGTTTAGGAGTGCTATACAAAGCTATGCCAAGACTGGTAGACAGGAATGTTTGATTCCTCAAACACTGTTCCAGAAACACTGAGCCAGAAACTGCAGGCTTAGTTTCAGATACTAAGAAAATCCTGAACATTTATTGTCAGGATTATCACCTTGGATTAGATTTGAACCAAGCCTTGTGCTCAATGTGCTGGTTAAGGGACTCATTTTGTTACCTCGGGAGATTAAAAGGTTAAAACTAAGGCTGAGAAAGGAAATGCAAAGTGTAATATAGTATAAAGCTTATTTAATCAATATTGCCGTTCACAGACCAGAAATAATGGGCATAATTGGATAAGAATCTCATTTCTTTTTTTTGTCTTAACATAACACTTATACTGATTTCTTCATAGAACAGAAGTCATTTGTGGAAGAGAAATGTATGGAAATCCAAAGATTATTGAAAAAAATTTACTGCAATCATCCAAACATAATTTTTTCTTCTGTGAAAATATTTTTCTGTAATTTCAAATTTCTATCAATTTTCCATATATGGTTTTTGGGCAGAATATTGAACTGCATCATTAAAAAGAGTTAACAACTGAGAAATGTGACTAAAAAATATTGCAACTTCCATACGCTCCACTTCTCTCTAAAGATGAGAGCAGAGCAGATTTCATCTTTCCTGAGAAAATCCCCATTGAAAACTAAAATATTTCAAATTTTGACCAAAGCATTTCAACCTTCCCAGTCCATATCTTCAACTTGCACTTTTCACAGAATTAAGAGAAAGAAACCTCATTACATTATATCACCCTTTCTATTGCATCTTCTGTTCAGAGGAAAACAAAGATGCTCAGTTTCAGAGCCTTCAAAACTCATCTACACGGTAAATGCAGAAAATGCTATTGCCAGTCTTCCTCTAGTTAATCATATGAGGGTTCTCCTTTTATAGCTACATGTGTGAGAGGTAGTTTCCTGCCTTCCCTTGCTGTGTTCTGTGCTGAATGATGTCAGTCTGTTCTTGTTCATTGGCTTTGACAGTATCAGTTCATAATCACTGGCACAGCAGACCATCTTTTAGCTGCAGTGCCCATGTTGTAGATCTAATGCCACATAGCTGAGGATTTGCTTTTAGCATGTCTGTGTAACAATTCACTGACTGACCTCTCAGCTGTTCACACATTTTAAAATAAGGAAATAGGTCTGAGCAATTATTTTTCTGAGATAAGCATCAGACGCTTGGACCAGTGTAGCTCAGCCCTGGAGGAACTCTACCTCAGCACTGCTTAGGATCGTATTGTGCTATACATTTCAGTATCATTGAGGGAGGAAAAATAACTCACACGGAGCTGGCTGGAAGGCTTGATATGAAAAGTGTTCATTTGTCCAAGTATTACAACTGTGGAGAAGAATGGTGACAACCACATAGTGCACATTGACATTTGTTTGAAGTCAGATGTCCTTTTAATTCTGGACATGCTGATTTAATCTCTCAAACACCAGCTTTTTCTATCCTCTGCATGGCTTCATAACCATAAGAGTAGGGAGAGGGGATTCTGCCTGACTGGTAGAGTTTGTCTACAGATATCCATACTGTACTGCCAGTGCACATGACTGAGAGGGGCAGGGACAGGATCCCTGTTTGCATCATGCTGAGGGGCAGGTGGAGATGCTTAATGGTACAGACAAAGCAGCCAGCAATGAGTTTTGCAGCCTGTACCAGGAGCAGCCCTGTGCTGGCAGGGACCACTCAGCCTGTGTCCTTTAGGTCACCTCAAGGTCTCTGTAGGTCAAACATGCCACCACCTACAGTAAAGGATGTAGGACTGCACAGCATCATGCTTAAATGTGAGAAGGACTTTTCCTCACAGCAGTTATACTAGAGGAACAATAGCCTTACTGAGGACCACATGAAAGAGCAAGACACCCTGGCACTGTTGCTTACTTAAAGATTGTTGCTGTCATGCCACTGACATAAGTGAACAAGTTAATCTCAGTAACTAAATGAAGTTTTGTCCAAGAAATCCTGACAGGAAGTCATAGTATAGTCAAAGGGCCAAAGTCCTCTTCTGACTGACACTCACAGATCTTGCTTTTGCTCTGTGCATATGCCTTGAATCCTCATGGCTTAAAAAATCACATTAATCATGCTGTAACACCAGCTTTCTGTGGATTACTTTCCACTTCCAAAGGTTGCAATGATCTACAGCAGCAAAGAGTTCCCCAACAATTAGCAGAAATTATATATCCCAGTCACTATTATAGTATGATGGGAGAGATTTTAGTTTGAGAAGGTGGGTTACGTGCGCATCTCTCAGCTATTATGGACTGTCATTTAACGTGTAACAGTGAAGAGCTGCAATTATTTGTGATTAGATCCTAACCTCCAGATTTGTTTATTTCGGAAAAAATATTAGCAGTACTTAGCCTTACACTGTGACATATGTTTCATGGTTTTAAAAGTCTCCAGCACAGCAGATGATTCCGCAGTTTGCTGCCCACTGGATTACGGTTTTCATTCCATCAGAGATAGAAGATGGAGAATTGCATAAATTGTCAAATGTTTCTACTGGGAATTTGTCTTGCTCCCTAGCAGTATTTGACAATCTTCAGTAACACCAGTGGGGTTTTAAGAAATGTCATGGTTAAACCTCAGCCCCACACAGTCACTCCCTCACTTCCCCCCATGTCAGGACAGGGGAGAGAATCAGAAGAGTAAAACTGAGAAAACTCACAGGCTGAGATAAAGATAGTTAAACAAGCAAAGCAAAAGCCACATACACAAGCAAAGTAAACCAAATAATTCATTCACTGCTTCCCATCAGCAGGCAGGTGCTCAGCTATCTTGAGGAAAGCACAGCTCCATTAACAGTTACTTGGGAAAACAAATGTGGTAACTCCAAATCCCCACCATCCTCCTTCTCCTCCCTCGTTTACTCATTTCCAGCTTGAATCTTCTCCCTGTGTACCTCTCATCATCCAGGACAGGAAACTTTTCTTGTGCTTCTTTGAACAGTATTCTGAGAAGGTTTATAAAAATATTTTACCCCACCTTATGAAGTACATACATATAATAGTGAACTGACGAATCTGCTATTTCCACCTTTGACAAAACAGATGTGCTTTTCTGCGGCATTCTATAGTGCATCTTTGAGATCTTTCATTTTCTATGATTTTTTTATTTGAAAAATGGAATAACAAAGTTACTTTTCAACATTTTTCTTTTTTTGTGACTGCCATGTTGAATGACACAATATTTTAATGAGAATTTGCTGTCTGTTCGGCAAACATCAGGCAGTTTGGGATGTTGCACTGCTCTCTATACTGATGATCTGAGCAGCAATCTGCACCAAATGTGGTCTGAAGAAACCTGACAAACAAACAGGAAAATGTTTTACTAGGGCACTATCAACAAAATGTATCACTGTGATCATAAATGTTTTCTTGGCATTTTGCCCATTTTTTAGAAAACTGGACACTATCTAGTGCCAATTTTGAGCTCATATTATTAGCAGCAGTATCGTTGAAGTTTTTCTAGCTGGCAAAGATGTGGGACCTTTTACCAAGTTCCCACAATACATTAATAAATTTATCACTTTGTGGAATTCATTTAAACATATTTTTTAAGTAAAAAAATTAGACAGACTGGTACTAGTAAAGATGCCTAGTGAAGCTGTAAAAGAATTGCTTTGCATATTAACTGGGATTTAAGGACCTCCACTGTAAATCCAGCTAACCCTCTCCTTCTGATTAGTTATGCTTTGGCCCCTTTTATCATGAGCAGAGACACTGTGTGAAAATATATACACAACAAAGCAATTGTGTATCAGCCACCACACAGAAGATAGTTATGTAAAAGAGCTGCTGGGCTCAGCATTAATATGGTGACCACTGCTGGTAAGATGTTAGTTTAGGGTTCGCTGTCTAGAGAGCTGACAGTCAGATGGGATAGGATCACTTTCTGCTTCTTTTCAGAAGAGGCTGTGCCGTGATACTACAGAACTGCAGTCTCTGCAGATTCTCTGTGGTTTTGTTGCCTTTTTTTAACTTAATGTTTTAGAACCTTTTGTGTCAGAACATTTTTTATCATAGCCTTGAGCTGCTAATTATTTTCACTTTTTTTTTTTCTTGGTTGACTTTTGTTCAAAAGCTTTCTCATGTCTTGACAATACTATTCTCAATAAGATTCAGTCAGTCAGTCACAAAACCAAGTTGCTCCAAATTGGATACTAGATTACAAATTAGTTACTGGTGTGAGTGATGAAGACTCCTTTCTTCATGGTGCTTTGGCTTTTGATCATAAATGCTGGGTCTTAGGATCTGAGACCTGGCCTGAACCCCAATTTATACCTTTGCCAACTGTGTTGTAGACATCAGAGAGAGTTTTGCTAGGATCTTCTCTGTCAACATTTTACAAATTAAGTCTATGGACCAAGAAATTCTGAACTCTTTTCAGTTTTCTTGTCAGTACCAAGAGCTCTGTAAACATCTTTGATACAATTAATTGCAAGACCAAATTTAGGCAGCTAATGTAGCTACCAAGATATGCCATAGTTGTTTAATGTTCCATTACTGTCGATTAACATCTAGTTGACATAGGCAATGCAGCTCAGAGTTTTTCAGTTGACCAGCCAGAGACAGAAACACAGGGAAGTGCAGAAGAGAATGAACATATCATTTTGTTTAATATCAGTGACTTAAAACATGAGAAATTTGGTATAACATTCTTCTGAGTGGCATAGAATACTAGAGATTAGTATTAAATTTTCATATCACACAGTTCATACTGCTCTGCAGTGGTTATACCAGCTGGTTCCAGGGGAGGCTGAGAAAGCAAAGAACAAGGGCCAGAGGAGCAAAAACTAAGGAAAAACAAGCCAAAAAAAGCAAACACTCAAAAGAAAGATTACACACAAATAATTTTTATTCTCAAAAAGAAAATTACTGTTGCAAGATTTATTTTATGTGACACCATCTTGCCAGACAGGTTCGTTCCATTTTTTGTTAATAGCTTTTAAAATTAATAAATATGTATGCTTTTAGCTCGTCACAACATGAAATTTCCCTTTCCTCCTAAGTATCAGGTCTATGCAAGAAAGTTTCATCCAAGTAAAAATCACTTAGTACAAGAGAAAAACATTTCCAAGGAAGAGCAGAGAGAAAAAAGGAACTGATCAAACTTATGATCTTGAAAGACAATATTCATAGCATAGTGGCAGTGATCCTCTGCTCCATTTTCTTCATAAGCCACTGTGAGAATATTTGATACAAAGAAGTTCCTTTCAAGTTCTTCCTTTGTACAGTTGTTATGAGCAATTAGTGAAGTCCCACAGTCGTGTGATCTGACTTAGGAGTTTTTATTTTGTTCTTTCTTTGGTGAATTCAATGGCTGTTCAATGTTCCCTTCCCTGTGATCTTCAGCTCAGATGTCTACACATCCATTTCCACTGGGTCTAATTTACTGCTGTTCCACTTCAGTTCTGTGCTGACACAACTCCATGAATTTTTTTGTTAAGGAAGAACTGGAAAGAAAGGAGGACTTGCCACCTGAGCTATTTCAAAGCTGAACTAGTGAAGAGAAACAAGAGAAGAATCTGAAACCACTAAATTCTGTCAAAGAAATATTTATGAACTGATCAAGATTTTATTTTTTAGTTTATTTTTACCAAAGAATATTGCTAAGAAAGCAAAGGCTCTGAGTCCAGATTTTTGGGATAAAGTATCATTAATATTTTTATAGTTTAGATTTTTTTTTCTCTAAGTACAATAGCTCAAGTGAAAGTAAAATTTGGAGTCCAGTTTCTGATTCAGCAGAACAAGTAAGCCCGACTGCAAACATATATCTTTACATGTTTTTCCTGGTTTTAGCAATCATGACAATGTTATAACTGTTTACCAGCTTTGAAAGAGATGGCATTAGTCTCAGCTGCCTCGATTTTAATTAAAATAAGTTATGTGTTTGTGGCAAAACATCTTCCCTTTCTCAAAGCAACCAGGAGCGGCAGCTGCACAAACTGCTGTTGTATTCCAGATGGTTTATATGGAAAGGAAGAACAATGTATTTCATACTGAGGTCTATTTAAACCCAACCTTTACTTACACTGATTAAAGGGACTGTTTAATTGCTGAGTAGTTCACTCAGAGAAGAACACACTGAATACACAGACTCTCACATGGTGGTACCACATTCTTTTTGTTTCTTGTGGCAGTCATACAAAAAAAACATTTGGTTGTCATTCAATATAAGTGAAGAGACAGAGGAATCCAAATCAATATCTGGAAGCAGAGAGATATAATCCCTTTTTGTTTGTGGATACTGTTCATTTTTTCCTTACATTTTAGAAATGCTTTTTTCTTTTAGCTTATCTTTTGAAACACTAAATCCATCCTGCATGTTAGATTAACTTCTTTGGAAACTTAATCTCTTAAAAAACTTGGGAAAAAATATTCATATTGATATAGACTTTATACCTATTTTAATCTCGTAACCAAACTCCCATACCTCAATTAATTATATTTTTCTTAATTCAATAGATGATATACTTTGAATGTGCTTGGTGTACGAATATGCTAACATTCTGTCTCATTGATATAAAGCATAATGAAATCAAGGGAAAAGTGGACAGTATATCATTAAGCTCAGTGAGTCTATTAGAATGCTGACTGTTTGAAAAAGCTCCTGCAAGCAGGTTGTTACCAAATGTCTCTGTAGTTTTAAAAGGGGTCTTTTTCTAATTTTTCATAACAAGTGAATGGATAAGTAACATAACATTAACATTTCTCCGGCAAAATTAATAGTTAGAATTAATTTCTATCAACTCCAACTGAAAGTAGTAATACAGGAGTTTTATCTCTGGGATTTATATTTTTACTAAAACACATAAGGAAGTTATTTATAGGGACAGAAGATGAATAAGTACAAGACTGGGGATATTACAAGCACAATCAGCATATTACCACCATCCTGAATCTGAAGAAATTGGGTTTCTTAATTTATAATAATAAAAAAAAGGAAATCTTTTAAATCATTAATATTTAACCAACTACCAGGGACTATATCAGGGTTGGGTTTTTTCTGCATTCAGAGATGGAAAGCAAAGTCTAGGGTGTAAACAAAGCAGACATTTTCTAAAGCAGTGCCATTGCAGACAAAACTGGGCAGATACAGAGGACGGCCCATGATGTTGTTTGTCCTGCCCCTCACACTGACTGCAGCAAGTAGTAGATGTCTGTTGTGAATTTACCTTCTCCCTTCTTCCTTTGCCAGAGCATCCTTATTCTCCCTCTTTTTTGAGGATGATCTGTGGAAGGGAAGACCCCAATGGCCAATATAAGTTGCCTCAAAATTTTGACTCTCAACCTCTCTCCCACACTAAATCCCTTGACATTGAAGTGATTCATCCCAGAATCTTTTCCACTGACCTACCCCTGACCCCTGACCCCTGACTCCTCCTCTCTCACTCCATATCTGCCATGATAAAGCTGCCCCTGACTAATTTTATTTTGTTTTTTTCTTCATTGAACAGAAAATTTCCATGCAGCCTTGCTCCTGGAAAGTCTTGAACTGACTCTACTTGGTATTTTGCAATATAGCAGACAAGTCAGTCAAATTTGAATACTAATGAAAAACTGGCCTGAACTTTTGAGGGACTTGAAAGAGAAGAGCAGAAGTGGAGATCTACTCCTTAGGGTTTTTTTCTGCAGGGAAATTAATTTGTACTGTGAACTTTTGAGGAGAGGCAAATAAATTCTATAACGCTTAAGGATATATTTTCCTCATTTTATATCAGTTTTAGATGAAGAAAATTAAATAACATAAAATACCTTTCAACCAGTATCAGTTATTTCTTCTCCAGTCTATGACTAGTATCACATTAGAGAACTCATGACACAAAATCCACTGTTTTGGAGACGGCCAAGTAGAAGGAAAAGATCCAGCCCACTTGTGCTACGCACACACGCACATGTTCACACACACATGTTGCACAATGGACTAAGTCTCTGCCTCTGCAGTAGGAGTGCCCTGGCCATGCAGGGACAGCATCTGAGGACTCAAGGGACAGCATATTTGGCTTTTACCTCTAGCAAAGACTTGCAAGACTACCTAGAGGGCAAATTTTTGTGCACTCTTACAATTGCAAGTGTACTATTCGACACAAGGTGTTTTCCACTCAGACGGTTTCTGTTGTATATTTTTTAAATGTGTCACCTAAGGGTTTTCTAGAAAAGTGGAGATCAGAAGAACAAATATAAAGGAAAGATAATTTCAGATTTATCAACTGTAAATTACTTAAACTTTCTAAGAAAGACCTGATAACATTTAGCCAAGTTTAAACTGTACCAAGCAACAGGACTGTGGTTTTGATATGGTTTCATTGTGTAACTAATATGAACAGAACCAGGACTTAGCTTAACTCCTTTTTTTCTTTCATACAAATCTAGGTCTATGGGTGATCTATGAACACTTTGTGAAGGAATTTTTCTTCTATATTTTGAGATTTCTGTTTAAGAAACACACAGATAACTCTTTGCAAGTTGGCCTCATGTCTCGTGGTATCTAGACTGGTAGAGACTGTCGGGTAAGCTAACCTCAACTCAGTTTTACAAAACCCAGTTTTGGAGAACATTTCCTATTCTGTCATTATTTCTCCTTTCCCTAGAGTGAAAGCTTTGAACACCAGCAAGGAAGTTTATGGAAATAGACTTCTGCAAAACCCAAACCTTTCTATATATCATCTAGTTGTATGAATCTGCACTTGAACAGAGTTCCTTATTCATAAAGTTTTGGGAGTTCTTTTTAGGACTTAAAAAGGAAATATGGTATTTTCATAAAATATGTGTAATTATGTTTAACCATAAGGATGGTCGCACCATGTCAGGTCAAATCTCTATTTACCCATTTATTCATCTAGCCAGTAGCATTTGTCTAAGGATGTAAGAACTAGACAGTCAGAAATAAGACACCAGACAGGGAACTAAACACATTATATCTTATCAACAACAAAGTAAGCTCCTGAAATAAAAAGTTCTAAAAATTTGCTTTGAATTGATAACAATCCTTTTTTTTTTCTAACCTTAACATTCAGAGGCTGGTTTCTTCCACTTACCATTTTCTTTTCAAGTATTTATGTGAATATAATATACTGAATCATCAGGGGAAAATGCTTGGATCATAGGAAAGAAGTAATCAGCAACTAAGGGTTTTTGTGGGTTTTGCTTTGGAAGTACTGATGTTTCCTAACCATTTGGTATCAAATTCTAACACATTTTATTTCAAGTAAAACTAGAAAACTTTCATTAACTACAGAGGAGAAAAGTTATAGCTAGAATCTCAAACACTGAAAATGTTTACATCTATGAGCATATTTGAGTGAGCTGCTTCTTTGTGTGTAAAATATGGTAACTGAAATATTGTGACCTATAAAATATAATGCATTGTGTTAATGAGAAACTTAAACATCGAAAGAATGTTTTAGCAATTGAATGGGACAAGATCGACAGATTATTTCAATGAACAATGTGCCATTGTTTCCTTGAAGTCACACTTCATTTAACTGGAAACTTTGGTATGAAACGTATTTTATCTGCATTGCTACTTATTCTTTCATAGTCAGCAGGCTGAAACTTTCAGGTTAGAAATGAAAACTGAAACAAAAAGCCTTTATCTTCTCTTCAAGAATTGAAATAAGGATCTATCAGAGATGATTAAACTCCACCTTGCAAAGAAATCTAAGTCTCTTACAAGTCCTCTAAATCTGCTGATGTTAAAGTACAATTAAAAGCAAGCACTTTAAACATGATACTTTATTTCTTGATAATACCAGGGCAAATATTTTTTGTTACCTAATCAAAATACATTTGTTTTTTTTTTTCCTGAATAGAAATTTACCATTGTACATTTTCTTTGTTTTCTTTCCTATCACTAAAGCTGCACTCCTCTGGTGAGAAAGAATTGGCCTTTGACAAATTGTTTACAGTTCTGAGGTAGTTCTAGTGTGTCCTCATACAGAGCAGCTACTTGCAATTTCTAACTATGTTACCTCAAAAAGTAATCTATAGCAGTAGGCACTACATGGAATAGTTATACAAAGCTAAGTAAAAGCAAAAAGAAATTACTCACCTGGGTATCAGCTCCGCTAGTTCCCAGATAGTCTCAGATTTACCCAGGCATGTAAACTAGGTCTGTTGGAGTATCAGCAAGTTGCAGAGACTCAGTTTAGGTCTCTGGTCTTTCTGAACTCTGGAATAGCATCACAGAGTAAAAGGAGGAGTGGAACACACAAAAAATAAAATGGGCAATACCACGAGGAAGGCAAAAGACATAGATGTGGGTGGCTGGTGCTGCCATATAAGGAGCATGACGGTAGGGGAACAATGATTTTGAGGAGTATAAGTATGAGGAATGGTCTGCCATCTGGGGATATTTTATGAGTGAAGGCAATAACAAAAGGGTTTAAAGAATATTTCTAACAGCTAAAATTCCTTTTTTATTTATTTTTTTTTTTTTTGTAGAGGCATTCATGGAAGTACAACATTTTCAAAGTTTGCCAACAATAACTTAAGCAGAGTGAATGTCTCTGCAATGCTATTTGCAATGCACCTTCGCTGAGCATGCTGGCTACACTTCATGGAATTACAAACTTCTGAAAGATAAACATGAAAACAGAAAATTTATCCTTATCAATAATCAATATGAGCATTATTTGAAGTGGGAGGTTTGCCAGACTCATCCATTTACATATACTCAGAATATTTCACTGCTCATTACAGATTCTGGTTGGACTGAACTATTAGGACATGAATAGAATAAATCAGATATTTCCTTCATAGTAAAAGAGGAAATTAAGCAAAATTTCAAAACTGTTGCGATACCAGATGAAGCTCGATGTTTCTATATATACTTATGCTTTAAAACTGTCTTTTTTGCTTGCACTGACTTGAATGCATTTGTATATTATTTTTAATAAAACCTTTAAAACTATGACGTAGGATTGAACCTGTTTCTGTTCTGCATAATTGTATAAATTTGTAATTTATGTGTGTCCAGTTAATATATCTACATTATTAAATTCTAAATATGTCTTAGAGCTTTCTATTCCCTGGAACTCATTATCTCATTTCCTCTGTTACCACAGGACTATTTGTTCTAGTCCCTGCTGTTTACTATTTTGTGTGCTATTTTTATTTTCAAGCAGTGTTTCCATTGCTTTCTCAGTGATTCCTGTTTTTTTCACTGTTGTGCTCACCTTTGCTGAAGGATTTCAGAGCTTTTTAACCACGTTTTGTAATAAGAAAAATAAAATGTAGCAGACTTTCATCCCAATGTATGGGTATTTAACTTCTGATACAATAAAAAACATCAGATATTTAATAGATTTCAGATAAGCTGTGGGAGTCAGGGAGGTCTGATGTAATATTACACCTCTGTTAATATAGTCAAATGAATAAATACCCTCTCTTGCAACTGGACAAACCTCCCCATCTGCCTTCTACAACAGAACAGATACTAAGTGCAGTATTGAGTCAGCTGACTCACCTTAACTCACTAAAGACATCGCCCAAAAAATTGCATCTTATCAAAATAAGCCAGTGGAAGTAGTAATGATTCCTTTTAGATCATTACAGTTGCATGACTAGATGGACAGAAAAAACTTCTTTTTGTATTTTTCAAACACAGACAAGTTTCCACAATCACAGCCCACTTTTATCTTGATTCCCTGAATGGATGACTGGTGATTGATCAATTTAAAACATTCCAGAGTACCCAAAGAAACTTTTCTTCATCTGGAAGTGCTTTAAAAAGTAGAAGTTACAAGGTAGCTGGGGTGAACTTTCCTGATTTTCAACTCCTCCAGAGGTATCAGTCATTAGAGTTACAAACTGTACCTAAACAAAACTTCTTAATGTAAATAGGAGCTGCATCGCTTCATACTCTCCCAACAGTGCATCAAATAAACACAGGGACATCCACTGGAAAGAAAAACAAAACAAAACAAAACATTGCAGCACAAAATTATTTTGTGTTTGACAGGTGCAGATTCTGTCCCATAAACTTTAAGACCTCAAAAATTATAATGAAGCTACAAAATATTTAGGAAAGATCTTGTCCACTTGCAGTCTTCAATGCACTTAAGTTGCCCTTTTAGCTTGCATTTCACAACTCATTTACAATTAAACACAAAACCTGTTATCTGAAAAAGAACAAAAATAATCCTCACCAAAATAAGAAAAAAATTATATAAAAAAAAGAAAACTCCTTTATCTGATAAAACCAAATCTTCCTTGAGGTTGTTTTTTTAAGGAAAAGTGAATTTACAAACAGCAGTTCCTGATTGAGTGTATCAGCACAATGGAGCCTACCAGTTATCTATATATTGAGAAGTACTTTCTTGCTGCATCCTCAGATAGTGTATTTTCACATTTTGAAAAAGTCACAAACGTGTTTTACAGAAAATAAATTTTCCAGTCACCATCAGATACTATTTTTGTAACTGAGTTAAAAATAGAAAGAGAATCTCTATTTGCATTAGACATTTGAACACATCAGTGCAGAAAAATGAATGGCTAATTGTGAAGGAAAGGACTGTAAGTACCAAGGTCTATCCCATAAGTAATATGGCAAAAAAAAAAGGAAGATTATCAGGGCGGGGTGTGGAAGGGAAATACCATACTCCTATTAATGTCAGCGGAGTTGAGAGGATCTGTTTAATACTGTCAAGGTGATCCCTTGAGTGGCTGGTATTGGTAGAACTTCCCATTCATTGCACTTCTTCTAAACTTACAGTTTATCAAGAAAATTCTCATGAAAAAATCTGCAAAAAGTTTTAATTTCATTTTAAATATATCTGAAAAATGGGGAATAAGAGGGGGAGATACTTTTTTAGCACTAAATTTTCAGTTTTTAATTAGCAACCCTATTGTGAAATGCAACACTATTGTGAAATATCTTTATTTAATAGTTCATCATTTTTTAGAGACACAATAATCCATAATAGAAATGGCAACTTGGATAAATATAATTCCTTCTCTTTGTTATGGATAAATTTGTTCCAAACAAGGCTGTACTGTACATCCCCTTTTCCCAAAACTATTCTGACACTGAACATAAACTGCTGAAATAAATGACACATAATGCCTAAAGCACTGAAGTGTCAATTCTTTGTATTTCCTGCATAACTTTGTTACAATGATTTGTATTTCACTGAGTGTATTTTGAACATTGGAAAGGAAAACGAGAGTGTAAGCCAGTGAAAATAAAAAGAAAGTCAGGAAAATTAAACAAGTATTCCAACCATTTTAAATACATTGGAACTAGTATTTGAGAGTGGCAGCCAGGAGCTCAGCTTTAAAAATGGCTCATGTACCTAAAAAAGCCTTTGAGAGACTTGTCTTTCTCAGTATCCTGAATTATAATCTCTCTCTCTCACCATAATCTTTGTCATTGGTCTTTATGCATTATTTGCTGTCTACATGGGAAGCCATGACTGAGTCCATTCTTTTTTCAGACTGAGATTATTTTAGCCCATGACAGAGTTGAAAAACTACACAGGTTTTTTAATTCAGAAGTTTGGACAAAAAAACATCCCTGAATTATGGTTGTTCTCCACCAAGATGCTGATAATAGAAGGAAATTGTGAACACTGGAGTGAGTAAACGTCTCTAAAAATATGGAAATTTTAAACATCACTCTAGTCTCAACATAAAGTTTAATAAATATTTTATTCCAGTGTTAATTATATTAATTTTCTTACAAACATTCTTGGTTTAAATTCTACTCTTTGTCCCTTAAATATCAGAATAGGCAAATGGTTTGTTGGTTTTTCATTATATTTAAATCAACAGGCCATCTTGTGGCTGAAGCAATCCCATTTCAAACTGTAGGAAAAATATTTTCTGTGTCATGACTATTTCCCTGTGCTACAAAATGGAAAAGAAACTTATGTCAAATCTTTGGGGAAGTCTCAAATTACATTCATATTCAATATTCCAATTCGATGCCTTAAATGCTGTTAGGTCAAGAACTGCTGCAGTCTAATCAAATATGGGTAACATTAAACAAGTCATAAATTTCTCCTGTAATTGAGAAGGTAGAGGAACAAGAATAAAAGCTCCTGTTCTAATTTACAACTTCTTTGTGAGGGGTAGAGGAGGGGCAGGAGCTGATCTCTTCTCTCTGGTGACCAGTGACAGGATCTGAGGTAATGGCCTGAAATTGTGTCAGAGACGTCACTAGGTTGGATATTAGAAAAAGGTTCTTCACCTAGAGGGTGGTTGGACACTGGAACAGGCTCCTCAGGTAAGTAGTCACAGCACCAAGCCTGACAGAGTTCAAGAAGCATTTGGGTGATGCTCTCAGGCACATGGTGTGACTCTTGGGGATAATCCTGTGCAGGGCTAAGGGTTGGACTCGATGATCCTTGTAGGTCCCTTCCAAATCAGCACACTCTGATTTGATTCTGTAATTTCTAACTGCATATTCATCATGATGTGATGCCAATGACAGACTTAACTTGTGGCTCAGCTGTAGTTAGAAATTTTCTAGTGTTAGGATTGCAAGAGAACCATTGACAAATACATTGGATTGTACTCTGCAATATTCTTACTTACCATGACAACACTGTAATTTGCTGAGAGCTTTTCGAGATAGGATACTGGAACCAGTCTGAGCTCCTTATCCTTCTGATTAGAAGTCAATCCTCCTTCTCTGCATTTGGAGAAAAGTTAATCCTTCTGAACAGAATCAATTATTTCTTTGTTTCACACCCAGCTTTGCCTATCTTTGCAAGCACAGAAGCAGAGAGAACATCTAAATTTGTCTAGACAGGTCTGTATTCTGCCTTGAATTTCACCCTAGGTAGCCTAAAGGAGAGTGCATAAATATAAGATTTTTAGCAACATTACCCATTCAGATGTCTACAATATTTGTTTAAAAAAGTAGAAAAATAACTTGATGAAGACTTCAATCGGCACAAATAAAAAAAAAAAAATTAGAACATCTGATCATAAAGACCTGGTTTTATTTTGCTTTTGTTCCAAACAGAAGCAAGGTTATCAAACAGCCTCTTATTATCTACTTGAAAAAAAGTCATTCCGGGCAAGAACTCTCTTTTTATTAACATTTTTATCATGTCAGACTTGAACAAATGCAGCCAGTTCAATAGACATGAAAAAACACAAGTGTCCTAGATCTTTCTAAATTTCAATGTCTCAGAAGAATACTAAAGTTTATGTCAGTATAAAGAAAAAGGAGACTATAATGTATGCTACTATTTGAAACAAGCGAGAATTGTCTCTGGTGAAGCCAAGTACCAGCATAAGTTTCGAGAAGAACATTTACACTTGTAACAATGTAATATATATAGTTCCACAGGAATACCACCTGTCTACTTCTTGTCTTTAGCAAATATTTTGTTATATTCTACTCTTTCCTGTCTGTCTCTTGCCTTTCTTTAGCAGCCCTACTTTAAAATGAGCAGAAAAAGATTGTGAGGACACTGCTTTTTGAAAAGTTTAAAACTCTTATCTAACCCTGACAAGGAGAGATGCCTGTAAATATGAAGTCAGATTTAGAGTGCTACAGTAATATTTCTGTTGTACTTATACTGTGTAGCTGTTATATATCTTCTAAAATTCCTGCAAGCACTTAGATTGTCTTGACATTTGCCATATGTCATGAGGAATGAGGTAAAAATTATTTGGAAAAAAATATCTCTGTGACAGAAATCATTGCACATGGAGTGAAAGCACCAAGTTCAATTCTTTCTTCATCCTAGGTTTTGATCTGTGATTCTAATCTTCAGTTGCTGAGAGTAATAGCAGCTTATGCAACATACAAGTTGTTCCTTTGGTAACTAACACTGACAATCAAAAATAAAAGTCACATTAAAATTTAGAATTTCGTACTCAGTCTACACAAGAGTAAAATGTACCTTGTAAACATGTGAAAAAAGTTGGCAGACAACTATGACAAGATCTGAACAGTGTAAGGTGTCATGCTGATCTCTTTGAACCTGTGTTGTGCCTATGGGCTATAGGTC
Organism: Empidonax traillii; assembly: GCF_003031625.1. Lineage (NCBI taxonomy): Eukaryota > Metazoa > Chordata > Aves > Passeriformes > Tyrannidae > Empidonax > Empidonax traillii. The sequence continues at coordinate 241,260 of NW_020955453.1, read as the reverse complement.
TCCTGTGACTTGCTCTTTAACCATGTTTTGGTAGGAGATTCTTTTAGAAAGTTGCTGATACCCCTTACTTTAAGTTTCGGTTGGATTTTTGGGGGATTTTTTTGGGTTAGAAGTACTGACAAGGAAAGTGGCATTAATTAAACAGAACACTGACTCCAGTAATTAGTTATGACTGCAATACTACATGCCTTTTCCTGGATGTTGGCTATGAAGCAAGAATGTAAAGGTTATGTGATTTGCTTGCTTGACTAATGGGCTGCAATGCTGAAAAACATCCCAGTGCTCTGCTCTTACAAGGGATACCAAAATTTTGCAGATGCATGAGGCATGGAAAGTGAAGTTTTTTAATTAATGTGAAGATTCAAAGTGAAGGCAACTTCCACTGTTAGGAATCAATAATACTTAGGGTATTAACTGTCCCAGGCTTCTGCAGCAGTAACCTTGTGTTCCTCTGACGCAGATAACTGCAAGCTGTGGGACAGAACCTCCTAGTCAGTTTGGCTGTTAGCTGGTGGTGCGAGTTACTCTGAGTTCTCTCCAGGGTGGGAGAGGGATAAACATAGTCTTTTCCTCAGTATGACCATGACCTATTTGGTCACCCCTCAGCAAAGTACAGTGATATACTAAGCTCCCGCAATTTTATAAAGCATATAGGGCTTAAACTCTCACTTCATCTGCAGTGGTGCCTGACAGGGATGGATAACTCCTGAGCAAGGGACAAAACACCTCCAGCAGAGGCAAATCCAGCATGAACTTCAGTTCCCCCCGAAATCGTTGATTTGAAACGATGGCTGCCATCCTATAGTGATAGTTGTACAAATGGGCAATGTGCCCTGCTTCTGAACCCTATTGATCTGCATGAATCTTGAGACAGACATGGTTGTGTATTTGAATAGGCCATAAGGAAGAACTGAGGCTTCATGGGAAAAAATCAATTTGTTATATTCAAAATAAAAAATAAAAAACCCTAGAGGATATAAAATCCTACATTTCAAGCTCTAAACCAAAGTCTGATTAAAAAGGATTGGAACGAAAACTGCTTTACATCTGCAGAATGAGGTTTCTGGCATGTTTTTCTGCAATGTTTGCTACAGATCATCAGTGGGAGTGAAACCACACTACTAGTTCTGATCTAGTCCAGCAATTCCAGTCTTCATAAATGAATGTGACCTCCAGTGCAGTTTAAGTTGACAGATTTAAATCAACCAGAATAACAATAGGCAATATTTTTAGCACAGGAAAAATATAAAAAAGAAAGAAAAGGGGAAAAAAAAAAAAAAAAAAAAAAGAAAAAGAAAATATATCCCCTCAATCAATATTTTGGTAGAAAAATGCATAAATTTTACAAAAAGAGTTCAAATTGGACTCAAAAGCAGAAACCATGTTGCTGCAAGAGGGGCATGGTCTTGGTTATATGCTTTCTCCAAGAAATGACACTCCTTACAGAAGACTGACCCTTTTTTCTTACTCACTATAGTAAGGCATTATCGTATCACCTAGATATTCCTCTGTGCTCTCCTGTCCAATTAGAGAAAAGGTCAGTCCAAAATAAGTATATCTTAAGTTTATAAGGGCTGACAAGAAGATGGTAGGGGGTGGTATGAATGCAATCATATTAATTCTGGATAACGCTTTCCCACATATTAGCAACTCAGCTTTTGTGCTCAGAATGAGAATTAAAATAAAAACTGTGAACTTGTGGCAGTAACAAAGAAAACAATATATCTAATGGCAGAGAAGGAAAGTTTAAATGTAGCATGCTTCAACAGCACTACCAAAAGTAGCAACACCAGAGGAAAGCAGTTGTTTGCATCACCAGCAATACAGTGCAGCAATGACCCTGGAGGAAAACATGATGTTTCCCTAGAGATTTCTAAAGAGAGCATTGATTCCCACACTGGTGGGCCTTTGTTCCCTGACACGGTGCTGCCAAGCACCTGTTGTGCTTGCATTCTCCCTCATTTAGGTTCACTTTAAGTTCTCTTTCTCCCTTTGGGGGCTGTCATTGTTGGTATTGCACGCGCACTCTCTTTCAGCTCTTGGTCAGCTATAACACTGAAGTAAAACACAAGAGAGGTAATCGTCAGAACTGCCCCTGTGATCATTACTTTTTAGGTTTTGACAAGTCATTGAAAACAACTTGAGAAAGAAATTTCTCATCATTTGTACCTGCATGGATGTTCTGATCCTGTCAGCAGGTTCTTTTTATTGCAACAAGACAGACATCTACTGTGAGCTAATTTGGGATCCAGTTACTCCAAGAAGCAAAGGGAGAGGCACAAGCCCCCCACTGTATTTTTCTTAATAGCTGAGAAGTTGTGGTCCTTTTATATCTACAGACTGTGTCTATGCTTTCATATGTCACTGACAGAGCAAAAAATAAAATATATTTTTCAGCCCTTTATCTTGTTTCCAGCATCAAACACAGTGAATACTTAATGAAAGACTATGTGAATTTTTCCACACATCATTCCATGACTCATCCCACTCATGAGTCAGTGAGTTCCACCATTAACAATAATTTACAGAAAATACTGGGGTTTGTGTATTTAAAATACTGCCTTGTAAAGTCTTGTTTTCTCTCTACTTATTTCTAAGGAAAAAAATGAAAGTTGGTGCCTCCTTATCATCTCTATAGCTCTCATGACAATCAACACTTTTTTTTTTTTCATTCAATTATCTCTTTTCCAACCTTTATCTAGTTTTTTTTACACCCCCTCCAATATTTTTCTTTATTCTTCTATAAGTCTTTCCCAATTCTGTTGTATTCATTTTGAGGTTGGAACTGCATGTAACAGGTGTGTCATCAACTAAACACTGGCACAGCATATTTGATTTTTTTGTCTCTTTCTGATAACTCCCATGTTTTTCTTTTATTGTTTGACCAGCAGTGACCATCAAGTTGGTCTTTTCACTGAACTTTTCATCATGACTCAAAAGTTTCTTTCTGTAGTGCTTTCTTTTCTGAAGTGCTGCGATTCTCATTTGTCATGTGCTGAAGTGGTGTTTTTATCCCATGTGTTAAACTTAGTAACTTTGAATTTTACATGCCTCTTTACCGTATAATTAGTCAGTAATATGAGATTTTTCTGCAACTTTTTATGGCACCAAGGACCTGTTCTGAAGTTGCTGAAGGCAGCGGAACTAGAGGGATTACATTTCTAAAGCACTTTCCCAGAACTGTTGACTGATCATTACAGTTATTATCTGAGTGCTTTCGAGGGAAGGACAACGCAGCTGGGCTTAGCTCTACTCACATAGGTTTTTACAGAGGGGTGTTTACACCCTGAGCGATTGGCTCTGCAGTACTTGAACAAATGGAACGTCATTTCACTTGAAAAGATGAAATACAGTTTAGCAAAATGTACTTCAGATTCTTACAGAGAACCGCAAATAAAAGAAATGGAAGTAGTCTGAGAACCCTGATCTGCTTATGTGTAGTGGGAAAAAAATATTTCATAATGCTTCCACTAGTGACGCTTGGAGATGCTTAAGAATTTTTATAGCAGAAATATATCAGATAGAACAACCTGCAAGGTAGATATTTTAACTAGGTAACAAGGTCCAGCAAAGAGGTTTTGATTTCCCTAGTTAAAGATGAGAAGACTTGAGAATGTAGACACCAAGGCATTTAGTGAATAGACATAAACATATACAGAATCTAAAATTTTATTTTTTTTTTTAAACAGAAGAGATTCTGGTTTTTCCCAGAAATAACATTTTGCTGTGCACCAGATAGTCATCAAAATGATGGTCAAAAATACTTGATACAAGTAATGATGAATAAACTTAGAGCTGAATTATGGGGTTGGAAAATATCCTACAGAAATAAATGTTCCATAACAACTAAAATATTAGAGCAAAACCTTATAGTAGAAAAGCATGGGAAATGTGAAGGTAGAGGCCTTGATGACATGAATGATGACAGATGTTAAGAGCAAGGAACACAGGCAAAGATGTGCTAGATGGAGGAGAGATTAAATTGTGATAATTTCCTTCCGAAGACTTTTTCTCACTTACCAGGATCTTTTGGCCTCTTTGGCCGCAAACATAACTCTACATACAGTCATCAGCTTATTTGAGTCATTTCAAAAGCATCAAGATTTAGGTATTGAGTGGTTTGAGTGTGAAGGTTGACCTCCATAACTTTCCTTTTATAAAGCACACATCTCAGCTCCAGGTACTAAACACTTGATTATTGCTTACTTGGCTTGTGCATACTCTAGTTATTATGCTGACCACACCTTTAGCACATACATTTGTTTTATAGCTCATTTACACTACAAGCATTTTGATCATTCTTTTTGTTCCAGCCCTTATTTATTCAAGTGGGTCAATGAATTTCATGTTTCACTCCCATGCAGATCACAGCCTGAAGCTTTCCTCTTCCACTCAATCAGGCCTATCCCAATAGATGAACCTGAGAATGATCTTACATCACTGATTTTAGAGCAACTCAGGGCAATGTTTATTCAGAGATAGTGCTGCTTGAGTAAAGAAATTTCATATTTTTCTCTATGCTTATGAAAAAACATTGCAACTATAGCTGGTACCACCAGAAAATGGAAAAAAAACCCTAATATTTTGCATTCTACTTGTATAAAAGACACATCTAAATAAAATGCAGGTATAATTAGGTATATATGTGGAAGTAAGAGAGCCATTCTATTCATATATAACCATGACTGGTCTTCAATATCAACTGTTTCACTTCACAGACCCATGAGAAACCACTGAGTTACTTTGCTCTAGCACTGCTGCATACAGCTTCAGCATTTTTTAAAGACTTCACCTGCTAAACACCAAAAATTCTGAGTGCAGTACAAAATAGAGCAAGACACAACCATTCATAGAGAAATTTAGGCCTGGCAGAGAAGTTTTGTAACACCTACCTCCTATATAACATCTCATTGCTTATAGTTGCAAGACTCACTGAGCCTGGAGGAAGTGGAAGTCCCTGTTCTGGTATAAGCAGGCTGGAGAATTCGATGAAAATAGTCACTGTTTAGCCAGGAACGAGAAACTGCAAAGAGGAGTGTGGGTGAAGAAATTACATGAAGGTATGCTCCAGAAAAGGATGGTATACTAGTTCTAGATCCAAGTGGTTAGGCTTAGAAAACTGACCATAGCAAAACTGGAGCAGTGACACTTTTCTGGTAGGATTCTGCCCAAGTTCAATGATCCTGTGTATTTAATACTTAACTAGTTACAGCACACAGCAACATCAAAAAGTTCCACACAATTAAAAAAAAAAATTGATTTTGACAATAATTTTTATTTAGGCCCTTTTTTTTACATTTATTTTCATTTAGTACATACACAAAAGTTTGTACAGAGAATCCATTTGTGAGTAAAGAAAAGCATAAGAGTTTAAATAAGTGCACAGTAAAGAGCCAAGATTTCCAAAGAGACAACTAAAGAAGAGGCAGAGAGACACAGAACTAAAAAACCACAGGAAACACTGATTTTCATAGGGTTATGAGACACTGCAATTGTCTCCTCATGGAGTTCTGTGGCCCACTGACAGGCACACTCCTTAAAGCAGACTGGTACTCTGGGGCACTTGGACATGTGTTTATGAAAAGACCAAGTCTGCATGTGCGGATAGTTACTGAACATTGGATATGGAATTAACAGGCTAGGTTGAAACAAAGCTTTTAATAAGAAAGAGGCATCACACAAGGTTAAATAAAGATTTAGGATTTTATAGTGTTTTTTCAAAACGGTAAACTGGACTCCTACCAACAAATAGGAAGTAAAACAGCTGGCAGTGGCTTAACCAGACTTAAAATTAGTATTACAATGAACAAAGAAAGAATGTTATAGTTAGAAAGTTCTTTAAACTTTCAACACAATTGTTTCTGAAAATAATGCAGGCACAAAAGTGTGAAGCCTCTAATGGCCATCAGTGTGCACAGAGGAGCAATAAACCTTTAATCTGTATGCAGAGGTTTCAGCATACACTTCTGTTTGGAACTCCTATTACCCAATCAAAAGAACACATTTCTACTCTAATTGCTTGAGTTTTTCTGGATTTCTAATAAGGAAGAGGTGGGGTTGGGTTAGAGTATGTGTACAGCCAGACAGTCATTAGCAACACACTGTCACTTTTACAGCAATTCTGTTTTGAAAGGTACCTTAACAACTTTGTTTGCTATTGTAAGCCCTTGAAATCTTTGTCAAGAACCTACTGAGAGCCTGAATTACTGCATAACCAGTGTATAATAAATGACATTGTGATGGGATTTCTTGGCTACCTGAATGGTCTGCCTTTAAAAGCTGAATCTAAGAATAAGATTGAATTTTCCACTGCATTTATTAGAGTTTCCTGTTCACAGAATCATGGAATATGCTGAGTTGGAAGGGACCCACAAGGATCATTGATCCAAACCTTAGCCCTGCACAGGATTATCCCCAAGAGTCACATCGTGTGCCTGATAGCATCATCCAAGTGCTTCTTGAACTCTGTCAGGCTTAGTACTGTGACCACTTCCCTGAGGAGCCTGTTCCAGTGTCCAAACACCCCTTGGTGAAGAACCTTTTTCCAGTATCCAACCTAAACCTCCCCTGACACAACTTCAGGCCATTCCCTGAGATCCCATCACTGGTCACCAGAGAGAAGAGATCAGTGCCTGCCCCTCCTCTACCCCTCACAAAGAAGTTGTAACTGCAGTGAGGTCTTCACTCAGTCTTCTCTTCTCCAGGCTAAACAGACCAAGTGACCTCAGTCACTCCTCACATGACTTCCCCTCAAGGCCCTTCACCATCTTTATTGCCCACCTTTGGATGCTCTCTTCAGATTTTATATTGTGGTGCCCAAAACTGCACACAGTATTCAGGTGAGGCTGCACCTCACCTGAGAAGAGCAGGGCAATCCCCTCCCTTGAACAGCTGCCTCATTTCTGTTCTGTTCATTGCTGTCTCATTCATTAATGGCTACTCATAAAATCTTTTAAACAAAATTTTCTTTAATTGGTGCTTAGCAACAACTAAAACATCAGTGCGTTATCAACATTATTCTCATAATAAATCCAAAACACAACACTAGGAAGAAAATTAACTCTGTACCAGCCAAAACAAGGACAACTGCAAAGCATTAAGAATTTCTTACTAATTAGCCCTTCCCTTGATTCAAGAGTTTGGAAAAGTCCAGTCCTAGCTGAAGATTCATTTTAAAAATAAGCATTTTACTAGTACAAAATCAGGCAATAGTCATTTTGGTTTTAATCACCACTCTTTTTTCTTTCACAAATATTTTTTCACTCCCTGCATTTATCTTTCTGGTCTTATTGGTGTCTTTTTTTTGTCACTGCTTTTAAAGACTAAGTGTTATCTGATTTCAACTCTTGGAGAGAAAAGACCATAGGATACCACTCACTCACCCCATCTGAATTAAGTCAACAACCTTAACACAAAAAGCACCCTAGCAGAGTCTTTTTTTCCTTTGGTTTGAAGACATCATAGGATTAAAACATTGCTGCTTCTCTTAGTTTGTTCCACGGGGAGCTATACTTCCTAGTGGTGAAAATGCATGCCCTGTTTTTATTTGAATTGCCTTACTTTTTTATCAGTGATTTTATATTCGCCTTCAGTCATTGACTGAAACAATTTGATACTAAGGAACCCTACTAGGTGAGCTTCTATGGAACTTGGACTCCCCACTGACAGCTCATTTTCCAGTTCTATTCAAAAAGGGAGTTCTTAATCCCTTAAAAATTCTTTTTATAGATACTTCATAATCATATTTTTTGTATTCAAGGTGTTATAAGTGAATAATGAAGTACCTAAATAATTTTGTTCTTTGCTTTTAGTTTTATAAATCCCAGTTATAATGACATAAATGACTAAAGTCATGTTTCTTTAACAAGATTTCTATCCATATTAAGTTGCCTGGTCTTAAATAGATTGTCATCCTTTCATTTTTGGCCTGGTTTCCTACAGAAATAAGACATTGTCTATGCATTTTCTTCCTTGATGATCAGTCTTATGAAAAGGATCAATGACCTAATCAGTAATTTCAAACATATGTGGCAAGATGGAAGAGATTCCAGAGACTTTACGTTTCTGTTAAAAAAAAATATAAAATGGTACAACAAAAGAGAAAAGACATTTTAAAGCACCCATGAGCTCTGCTTTTATTAGACATCAGATCTCCTAGGTCTTCAAGTCTTTATTTTCTAGTCTTCATTGATTCTTATACTTACATGACTTGCAGCTGATTAATTATATCCGGTTTCAGCTGTCACTTTTTGCCTAGGATTCCTGTATGGCTAACTAACCAATATGTAACGGGGTAAACAGCATGAAGCCCACTTTAATTCCTAACTGGAGGGTTCTTCTACAATTCTAGAATACCTCTGATAATCTCATATTTATTAAAATTAGTATTCTTTAACGACAGAATCATGGGATCACACTGGTTTGAAGGGACATCCAAAGCTCATTTTACCAATGAAGTCCTAGTTAGAACAGGCTGTTCAGAGCCTCATTCAGTTTTGTGTGTCTTCAAGGATATATATTTCACTCCATGTCTGGGAAACCTTTTTCAATATTTGACCACTCTCACAGAAATAATTTTTTCCTTACATGCATTGGAATTCCCTGTGCTGGACCTCCCCTTCTTCCCTGGGTACATTTAAGAAATATGGCTGCACCTTCTCTATAATCTCCCGATAAATAGTTACAGGCAGAAATTTGACCTCCCTTTAGCCCTTTTAAGGCTGAACCATCACATTTCTTCCTGCCTCACCTTGACCATCATCATCATCTCTTAGTGGCCCTTCACCAGACCCACTTTAGTATGATTTTAGTGCACCCCAAACCAGACACAGTGCTCCAAATTTCACAAGTGCTGAACTGAGAAGAAGGATGGCTGCCTTGGACCCACTTTCTTGCCAATAGTTAAAGACAGTCAAAGGTGCTCTTGACCTTCTTAGATTCAAGGACATACTATTGGTTCATTTTAAAGCTGCTGTTCACCATGATTCTCAGGTCAAAAAAGAGCATCTACAAAATCTTATAAGACTTCTGGGCAAAGCTATATAAGTATTCTTATCTGAAATATTTCTTCTATTATTGCTATTATTGTTTTTCATCATAGTTTGGTTGTCTGAATCTTAAAGTATCCTTGCATGGTACTGGAATTATCTTTCATTCCAGATATACTAGGATTACTATATACTCCACTGTATTAAAGTTTACAGTTTGACATTACTATTGCCTTCACAATAGTAACTTACAGGAAGTTGTTCCTGCTATGTTTAGATTCCCTTACCTATTTATTCCTTTCATTTATAACTCCTTATGTATACCAATTACAATTCAGTAATTGTAATTCTTATATTTGTTAGATGTTGTAATAATACTTGCTATTTCTTATGAGTGAAGTTGGGAACTTGGGTATCTTGACAGCTGAAGTCATCATACTGTGAACTGTAATAGAAAAAAGCTCATTTTGAATAATATTTTCATTTGTGTTTTCTGCCTTCATGATCACATACTTGATTTTGACTATTGATTTTGGTAAGACCCTCTCAAACCTCTTAGTAGTCTCTTGTATACTGGGCTTATCACCCAATTTCATGATTTTCTTCTTGAAAGTGTATTATTTATGGCTACTGATTGGATTGATTTGGATTTTTTACTCAGTTCTTTTTCCCTTTGGCAGCTTTTCATCTGTGCTACTATCATGTATTAAAGAGGTAAAAACCACAGGAAAAAAGAATATAAACCAAGAAAAAGTTACGGAGGGAGCATCAGCCAGGCTGACTAGCTAGCAGCTGTGAGAGAGATCTTAATAGCAGCTTCAGGCAAAAGAAGATAACCTGTCAACCTCTTCATCATTGTGCTAGTAATAAGACAAGAGTTCACACAGATAGCCTTCCTTGCGGTAGTGTTTGAAGCAAGACAAACCAAAAGGAGAAACTGATACAGTAATTATAGGAATGCAGACAGCAACAGGACATTTTAGGGCACTTTGTCCCTTCACTTTTCACTATGTCACAAGTTCAACATTTTTTTAAAAGAATTCACTCTTAAAAGTATCTAAGAAGTCAATTCCTATTTTTCTTCCACATCAATAATCCAAACATCTGGCAAAGTATAGTTCTGAGTAGAAATAAATACACCTTTTGATGTGGATTTTTTTTTCAGGATTATTCATATTTGAAGAGATGCAAGAAATAAATTGTCAAGACAGACAACACTAATCACCTGGTGCATGTTTTGAACAACACAGTAAAGACTTTCATGCCTTTTCTGTGAACTATCAGTCACCTTTTCTGTGACAAAAGTTTCAAGAAGAGGATGGATGCTTTTATCTCAGATTATTTTCTTTGCTCGTCTTCCTTTAGTTGGTTTCCTTCTTTATTTCTGTGCAGACATATGAATTCCCTGGTAATAATTTTCAAAGCCATGTAGGCATTTCAGGAGACTCTTTAGTTTGCAAGTAATATAATGACAGTTGACCTATTTTTGACAGAGGCTGTTGCTCCATTGCCTTTGTGGGCATCTACATTTTGTGTACAGACTTGCCCATATCCATATGACATCCTGAGACATCCCAGCTCAGTTTTTATCAAAACTTGATTCTTCCAACTGATACTGATTCATGAATTTTTCAGTAAGAACTCTTGGGTGTCCATAATGCCTTCAGACATCTTTTTCACCTGTGCAAATCAATTGCAAATTACTTCAGAATGCAGAACCTCTTTATCCTTCCCACTCCCCCCTGACACACGTATATGCTCAATTGTTAATTCCCACCAATTCCTGCCCTTATGTTGCTGTGCAACTGGCAGAAAGTTAGAGCTCTTTACAGATTTTGTGCAAATGAGTAAAAGACAGCCTATAAGAATTCCATGTGAGGGAGATATATAGTGTGATTTCACACTTTATTGGGCAACAGAAAGTTCATGAGGTGAATTTAAGACACAAATCAATCAGAAATGAGGTTTTATTTGTTCAAACTTTGATAGAACCACTGGTGAGGGAAATATGTTCTGATACGTGCCAAATATAGAGTTCACCAGAGTACCAGCAAGGCTTCTAAGGCATTGACTCATATGTGCAGTCTTACTGGGATGGTTGAAAAGGAATGTAGTAAGTACATAACAAGGTAGGGCTAGAAAGAGAACATACAGAAGAGGACAGTTCAGAAAACAAAGATATAGCTGTCACGTGATAGACAAGTTCTACTCTTTTTACCATATCACAAAGGAGGATAAAACTTTGCCCATGGGCAATGCAAGGTAAGTGATGTCACTGTGTTATGGGAACAATCTTTCCACCAGTACATATCCCTTAACTTCCTGATAATCATTAGGTTAAACATGTTAGAACTGTGTCTGTCTCCAGTAAATCTAGGCCACTGTACCAAATCTTTGGCCATTCCTCAAGGTAAATCAAGACTACTGAGATCTCTTGACTGCAATTTAGCTGGCGTCACGATGCTCGGGACCTCATAACTGCACATCCGTAATTATCAGCAAGGGCAAGAGCCGCAGCAAAGTTTATGACACTGTTTACTGAACACAGTTACAACCTGGCTGATACTGGTAATTCCAATTCATGATTCAGTTAATGGCAAATTGCTGCCCTCATAGGTTTTCACCCTTTAATGGTAGAGAGTTATGAAGTCTCCTTTCTGCTCTAACAATCTCCCCCTAGAGCTGGATGAACTATGGGCACAGAAATTAATAAAAACAATCCAGAGGGATTTTAAAAAGAAGCAAGCAAGGGCTACCTGGGAAGAAATTAAAAAATCTATGACATACTTGTTTTAAAAACAGCAAGAATGAAAAAAAAAATGTAGCATGCTGCAGATAATGGGTACAACTTTCTTTCAAAAGCTACTTTAGTCATCAGTGTTGGCAGAGCACACTAAAAAAGGGGGAAATGAGTCAGATAAAACATTTCAAGTAATGTAAAACTGGAAATCTCTATGTCTACTAGCAGACAGTATGCTACTCACATATGATAAATTACAAGAAGGGGTAACTCAAAACACCACTCCCTATTAACATGACATCCAACATGTAGATGCAGAAAAGGAAAAAGACAGCTCTAGCAACATTAAAAAATTACCTCATAGATAACTGGGCAGAAAACATTTTGCAAGTGTTTATACCCTAAGAGTGCTGTGCTACAAAACATGGGGAAAGATGCATAACTGTGCTTCACAGGAGTCAATAGCCATCTCCGCAGACTCAGTTCTCATATTTCAAGTGTTATTAACACTTGGGGTTTCAGGCCTAGGGGACCAGGTTTTTGCTTATGATGTGTTACGGTGTCAAGTTTTGCAAGCATTGCAAGGTGCTGTGTAGGTTGTGAGAGGTTCAGAATGAATGTTGTCAACATAAACATCCTTGATCCACCTATACTGCATCTATTCAGGGTCATAATAAAACAACAGTCTTATCTGAACATCCTTCTTGACCTGGCATACTAAATGTTGTGGTATATAAAAGGATGCAGAAGTTTTAATGTTGTTTAAAGTGAATATGCTTTCAAAATGGCTTTGTAACTCTTTGTGTAAATTCCCCCTTTTATTCTTCCCAAGGTTCCTTAGTCTTACCTCTACATTTGGAATGTCTAAGAGATAACTGAGAGCTCATCTATTGGTTGCTAACCCCTTATTGTCATTGGCTAGTTGTAAGACCTCCTAAACCTCCACTGGTCACTTTGTAACCCCCCAGGAGGTATTTAAGTCCTTACCCAGAACAATAAACTCTCTCTGCCTTGCTCCCTTCTGCTGCTCGTGTCCTGTGGTCTCTGCTGAACCATGGGAGCCATGTGGTGGGGGGGAGGAGGAGGGGAGCACCTCCACCTCCCGGATTAGGGGTGAAAGGACAAGACCTCTAGCAGTGTCCTTTCTCCAGTCCCCCTTCAACCATCGCAACTAAACACTAGCAGGAACGTAGTTTCTATGTACACAAGATGGCCGATCACCTGAGCATTAGCTCAGCATATGCTTAGCTCAGAGAAAAGAAAAAGTTATCAATCAACATCTAGCAAATCACAGAGTCATGGAATATGCTGAGCTGGGAGGAACCCATCAGGATCAAGTCCAGCTCCTCACCCTTCTTGCACAGTAATAAGCCTCAGTCTCTTAGTTGTCCCAAAACATGAGAATGCTACAGTCAGATAAAAGGATATGACTGAGATGTCCTGACAACAAGGTGGGCTGTAGGACCCCACTGCCTGTGGGATACTAAAGTCAGGCAAGGATCTGAAAGGTATTAGTACTAATACTGCTATCCCACAACATTCACATTCAGGATCTCACAATTTCTCTCTTAGAGTCATATCCCCATCTCCTTGTCTGTGTTTTTGGTAATTAATATATAGGAAGACATAAACTCTAAACTAAATTCTTTTTTACCCAGAGTATCCATGCAACAATGCCTCTTTCCTAGGCCTGCTAGCTGCAAGATGTCTTTACTGACTTAATACGCATTCTAGAGTTAGTAAATGAGCAAAGAGAGCCAGGAAGAAGGGTTCCAGTATATTCTTGCAAGGTAACAAAGTTTTCAAGAAAGCACAGCCTAAGATAGAATTTTCTTTAGGCTCTTTTCTTCTCTGTTTTTATGAAATAAATGCATATTTGATTAATACATTTTAACTAAGTGTTTAAAAATTCTGTACCCAAGTGGATAAGTATAATTGCCTGCATTTAGGACAGGAGTATACATAACTGCTGTGACAAAAATAGAACATATGAGCTCAGCACAAGTCTGAATACTAACTTTTTATTTTAAATTACTTCTATAAAAATAACTTCTACTTTGTTACTTTGTTTCTGCTACCTAAAATTAGATTAGCTGAAAACAACCCTAAAAACATCTCTATCTTGAACTACCTGTATTCAGAGAGCTATAGACAAAGAGGAGAAACACTGTGTATATCAATAGCCCTTTACAAGTATCTGGCAAGAATTCACAGAGTACAACCACCAACTAATTTTCTCTTTCCTTTAATTAGTGGCATTGGTAATGGACTACAGGTTTGGCTTGAAAGTCCATGATTATGCAGCTTGTGCAGACAAAAAATGAGGTCAAGTAACAAATATATTAGAAGCTGTCTTTGTGTACTAATTTGTGGAACAGCCAATGAGTATTGATAAGGTTAAGATTTAAAAGTTACACGAGAGTAATTGTCAATCAAA
>NW_020955453.1:222793-226712 GCF_003031625.1 Empidonax traillii | reverse complement strand
TTGGTAATGGACTACAGGTTTGGCTTGAAAGTCCATGATTATGCAGCTTGTGCAGACAAAAAATGAGGTCAAGTAACAAATATATTAGAAGCTGTCTTTGTGTACTAATTTGTGGAACAGCCAATGAGTATTGATAAGGTTAAGATTTAAAAGTTACACGAGAGTAATTGTCAATCAAAAAGTGAAGAAACTTCAAAACAGGAGGAACTACCATGAAGAAGGGGATATATGTAATGAGGTGATGATAGACAAGGTGTGCACAAAACAGCTGAGCGAGTGTGTTAGATTGACTTACAGTTTGACATCAATTTGCTGTTTGGAGTTTCTATGTTGAATTTCCAATAAATGTAACAGACAGTGGATGCTGCTGGGGGAAAAAAATCAAGCAGAAAATAGCACTGAGAAAAATGTGAGGAAAGAATAGAAATACGACTTTTTTTTTTTTTTAAGGCAAATAGCTTAAGCAATGATTGATGGAAATAGCTACTGATAGGCCTATAGTCATTAACCACATGCACAGTTCCTGTCCTGTTGACATGTTGCAGCTATATTACCATAACTGCCAGCTTTGGGGGCAGCATATAAACTATATAAGAGTGAGAAAGAAATTCGCCTCAAAATAAAAACATAAGGATCAGCACAAGTGGTTTTACATTGTTTCCTAACTCTTGTGCTTACTGTCTTAATAGCTGAGAAAAGCTTTTGTATGCTGCAATACAAAATAAATTCTGCTTCTAAATACAGCAGTCATAAGACAAACCTGCCTTTTGCAGCAATATCTTTCACCTAAGACTGTATTTGGTCCTGCAGTTTCTTTGTTGATGCAGGATAATACCCAACCTGATAACTTCTTTTTTAATGTTATATCTGAAATCCATGCTGCTACCTACTAATTAAAAATAGGAAAAGTTAGTAACAGAAAAAATGAGAAAGAAGAAAAAAGGGTAAAAGTATGAGTAGAACAGAGGGAGTAAATAGAAATAACAATAACTGTCATTTTCCTCTTCTCTATTTAGAGCATTTTGTCTCCTTTCAATTTTGTTTAATGATATGGTAATGCTTCCTGTCTCTCCTCAATTTCCACATTATTATTTAAATCACACAAACAGAATATGCTTCTCCATTATTACATGGAAATATTCGCTGCACTGTAGTGAAGGTTGTAGCCAGCTTCTATGACAAAGCCCTATTCAACAGTCTTATTAATTTGGCAAGAAAAATTAGTCTGGCATACTCTGAAGGATCAGGAGAGGGTCTCTAAAAAGACTGAAGAAGAGCTATCAAATGGCTTTGCAGTGGGTGACTGAGATGGTTTTGTCTGTGGGAGAATTATTTTTCTTCACAGTGGTTGGTATGGGGCTGTGTTTTGGATTTGTGCTGAACACAGGGTTGATAATATAGAGATGGTTTTCTTACCACTGAACAGGACTTACACAGAGCCAAAGTCTTTTCTGCTTTTCATACTGCCATGCTGGCAAGGAAGTTGGGGCTCCATGGGAAGTTGGGATGAGACATAGCTGGGAAAGCTAACTCAAACTGACCAAAGGGATATTCCATACTATATGGCATCCTGATCAGTATATAAAGTGTGGGAAAGAAGGAAGAGTGAGGACATTTGTCTTCTCAAGTAACCATTACACATGATGGGGTCCTGCTCTCCTGGAGATGACTAAATACCTGCTGCCCATGGGAGGTGGTGAATTAATTCCTTGTTTTGTTTTGCTTGCTTGTGTGGCTTTTGCTTTCCCTATTAAAATCTTTATCTCAACTCATGAGTTTTCTAGTCTTTACTCTTCCAGTTCTCTCCCTGATCCTGCTGGTGGGGGAGTGAGTCACCAGCCGTGGGAGGGTTGGTTCCTGGCTGGAGTTAAACCATAACAACGACTCGCTGGTTGAAGTGCCTCAGTTTGCAGTTCCACTTGTAAAGCAGGTGGAATTCTGTACTGCTTCCACCTTTGCTTGCTCTCAGGCCTGGCACCCATCATACTATCCACATCTTGAGGTGAAAGAAATGTAGGTGGCAGGGTCAGCAATGAAAAGGACAGAGGCCACTCCTCTGTCTGAAGTCATGAGGAAGAAAGCTGCAAGGCCACATATGTTCACAGGCCATCCAGATGTAGCAGCTTCCCCAAGTTTCCTACCTACTCTGTAAAAAGTCATTCATTTCCTTAACAGTTTACACCAAGATAAGTTCTGCCAAGTCTTTTGGCTGCTCTAATTATTATTTTCTCTGCTGGATTAAATCCCAGAAATTTACATTATATAAGCTCATTGAGACACTAGGTATTTTGTTCTTATAACTGTACTTTAAATGGCATGTTATTATTTTTATATGTAAAAAACTACTGTTAACAAATTACTCTTTAAAAGTATACTGATTTCTGAAAAAAAAAAAGGGCTAGAACATCAATTTGTTCAAATTTGTTCAAGTTGATGTTCCTTATTTCTAAAGATGAAAAAGCATACACATGCAAACTCTGAAGATCAAAGAAGATCAGACGTCTTTAAGAATTAACCTTGTTCAAGACACAATATTAATACAATTATTACCTAACAAATGCATATAGTATTCCTGTGTACAGGAGTATCCCACTTAGAGAGAAGTATTATGTTAGTGTATATAAATAGAAATGTATCTGGTATATTAAAGTATCTATTCCTAATATAGAAAAAAATATTCTGCTATACCTAAAGTTTTCTTTTCTCAGTTTTATTTTTTTTCCTTGGTTTAATACACAAACAAAACAAAACAAAATACAATGGCCATATAAAAAGATTTACCCTTTCTGTATTTTATAAATTTCAAGTAATGATACCTTCAGATTATTTTTGTTACCCACAGGCACAACAACGGGCACCACAGAATTTTATTCTATGATGAAGCAGCTAGATCAGATCATATAGAGGGCAGAACATGCATGTATATTCAGGCATTCACAAAACTAAAACTAGACAGAAATCTTAAACCGAGATACCACTTTTTTTTTAATGCTCTTTTGAAGAGCGAAGTATTCACTGTAGGTTTAGTTTGGAAAAAAGTAACTCAAGTAAAGATAAATTTCTCCTCTTGCTACTCAGTTACAAAAGTGGACAGGTAGATAACAAACAGTTGCACTTGAAAATCCTATTGATCAAGGAAGACACTGTGGCTGAAAGATTAGATTATCTATTTAATACAGGGTTAATACCTTTATCCCCAATGAATAGATGTTGGAGGTCTCAGTTACTGTTAAAATGTCAGCTACTTTACACATCCTGTGGGCAATGCCCTCTCAGAATATCTTTATCTGTATGCAATCACTTTGCACCACACATTTGACATGTCTGAGGCAATTTCACAGATTTTATACAAAAGTAATGCAATTCATGAACTGGACTATGGCTCTATTATCAGAGGGGTATGGAACAGAGCAGAGAGGTGCATTGACTCAGAGGCTGTTGCAGGAAAAATATTTCCTACGGAAAACTGAAGCTGACAAGATATTCTGTGGGTCCTGGAAAGACCTGCCAATTTTCAAGTCTGCATTCATGAAAGAGAATTGAGACATAGCACATTTCCTTTCCACGCACAGAATGGCTCCTTCAGGCTATGACAACCTCTCCTTGACACAAAAGGAGGAAGCTTCCTCTGGTAAGAAGGGAATTATCTAACAGAAGCGGAGATACATTGTGACAAGGCTTTACCTTGCTCTTAGTATAAGAAAGAAAGAGAAAGAAAGAAAGAAAGAAAGAGAGAAAGAGAAAGAAAGAAAGAAAGAAAGAAAGAAAGAAAGAAAGAAAGAAAGAAAGAAAGAAAGAAAGAAAGAAAGAAAGAAAGAAAGAAAGAAAGAAAGAAAGAAAGAAAGAAAGAAAGAGAAAGAAAGAAAGAAAGAAAGAAAGAAAGAAAGAAAGAAAGAAAGAAAGAAAGAAAGAAAGAAAG
>NW_020955453.1:214221-222150 GCF_003031625.1 Empidonax traillii | reverse complement strand
AAAGAAAGAAAGAAAGAAAGAAAAAGAAAGAAAGAAAGAAAGAAAGAAAGAAAGAAAGAAAGAAAGAAAGAAAGAAAGAAAGAAAGAAAGAAAGAAAGAAAGAAAGAAAGAAAGAAAGAAAGAAAGAAAGAAAGAAAGAAAGAAAGAAAGAAAGAAAGAAAGAAAGAAAGAAAGAAAGAAAGAAAGAAAAAGTAAAAATCTCAAAAATGTTTCTATTTGCACTCTGCTCATGCTTGGGCCATGCTTCCTCCAGTCATCAGGAAAAGATGTAAGAATAGTGAAATCACAAGACTAGATGAATAAAAGAATATTATAATAGACTGGCTTGGGCTGGAATGGACCTTAAAGATCTAGTTCCAATTGCCCTGTCATGGACAGGGGCATATTGCACTAGACCAGGATGGCTAAAGCCCCATCCAACTGGCCTTGGACACTTCCAGGGACTAGGCATCCACAGCATTTCTGGGCAACCTGTTCCAGTGCCTCACCACTCTCATAGGGAAGATTTTTTTCTTAGTATCTAATCTGAACCTACTCTATTTCAGTTCAAAGCCATTCCCCCTTGTCCTGCCTCTACATGCCCTTGCCTAAAGTCACTCTCCATCTTTCTCAGAAAGCTCCCTTAGATCCTAAGTAATGAAGTGTCCCTGGAGCCTTCTCTCCTATAGGTCTCTCAGTCTGTCTTCACAGGAGAGCTGCTCTAGACCTCTGGTCAAGGAAAGATTGTTCAGTCCTAGTGCCCTGAGGCACCTGTCTCCTAACAGGCATTTGAAGTCATACTCTACTGATGATTAGGACTTCAGTTCCCAGTAGGTTTTGTGGTTTGTTTTGGTTATTTTGGTGAGGAAAAAGATCCTGTGGCTGTTTTGCTCTTTGTTCTGCATGTGCGTATAAGCCTAAAGTAATCACGAGGGTGTAGTTTTTGTTTCTCCTTTCCAGATGGTGATTATTTAATATATGTCTATTTTACTGAAGTCACCTAACATGCATTAGCATTAAACAGAAACAAAACCTCACTATAAGCTGATAATCACAGATGAAGGCATACAGCATGTCTTTCCCTTAAAGATAACAGCAAGAAACTGCCTGGTTTAGAAGGTTTATATCTTCAATGTCAAAGCATCTGAACAGCTCATTTTGATTACAGGAATGGTAAGAACCACCCATATGTTCTATGATGTTTATTTCATGAGGCACTAAGAATGCTTACATAACATATCCAAACATTACAGTGTGTCTAGAACTGTATAAAAGGTCAAAAACTAGGGCTTACAAAGTGGTAAATAAAGAGAGCAAAAGTCGAAGACGTTGCCAGGACAGCAAGAAATTTGTTAAATAAAAACTTCAGCTGCTGGATGCTGCAAATGGTTTAATTCTCATATTGAAAAAGAATAAAATAATAAAAATGTAACATAACATATGACATGTGGCAATTACCACGACAACTACTTTAGCTTAATTTTGACCTTTGTTCAGACTTGGAAAGAAGAGGCTTAAAGGTGACATGATTGTGGCCTTCCAGTCCCTGAAAGGAGCCTACAAGAAAAAATGGAGTGGGATTTTTTACAAGGACACGTAGTGACAGGACAAGAGAGATGGCTTCAAGCTGAAAGAAGGTAGGTTTAAAATAGATATTAGGAAAAATTCTTTATTGTGAGGGTGGTAAGGTGCCATCCCTGGACACGTTTAGGGTCAGATTGGACAGAGCTCTGAGCTCTGGTCTAGTGGAAGGTGTCCTTGTCCATGACAGGAGGGTTGGAACTAAAGGATCTTTAGGGACCCTTCCAACCCACACATTTCTGTGATTCTTTAATTTATCATCAAGTGCCTGAAAGTTTTTAACATCACAAAGACGCTTGCAAATTTTCTGTATTATCTCTCAGCATCTCTCCAGATAAGAATGATCCTGTGGATCATTCTCATAGATGTATCCTCATACATATGGAAATGGCTGTGATTTGGCTCAGGACAACTACCCTCTTCCAATATATTCCTGGGTGTGATTCCAGTATTAGCTCAGACCTGAGACCATTCCCAGTAGGCAATATGGAAGTAGCCACTCTGTTATCCTAGAACTGCTGATGTAGAAAGGGACCTCTGGACATCATCTAGTTCACCCACCTGTCTCAGAGCATGGACAGTTTGAGGAAGTTGGTTACTGTTGTGTCCAGTCATGTTTTTAGTATTTTTAGGAAGAAGAACCCACAATCTCTCCCTGTAACCTATTTCAGTATTTGACTAAACTCATCTTAAAAGTTTATTTCTTAAATTGACACAGAATCTCTTATTTTAATTTGTCCTTATCGACTCAGGTCCTGTCACTGACCACACAACTGAGAAGAGTTGGGCTCTTTGACCTTTACTTCCCCATATCCTCTCAAGCCTTGTCTTCTCCAAGATGAACAATCTCAGATCTCCTGTATGTAAAATGCACCCATCCCCTCATCATCTCAGTGGCCATTTGCTGGACTTGCTCCAGTATGTTCATGTCTATTATACTGGTGAGCCAAGGATTACATCCAGCACTCCAGATGTGGCCTCACCTATGCTGAGTAGAGAGGAAGGATCACCTCCTTTAAACCTGCTGGCAATGCTTTTCCTAAAGCACACCAGCTTTGGAATATCTTAGTGCACTCTTGGCTACAACTACGCAACTAAACTCTTAACTGGTTTCAGAGAGAGAGCATGCACCTGGAATTGTTTAACCTACTGTGTATCTAAACTGATAATTCATTTCCAAAATTATACTGAAGTACTAGGGAGTTATCAAAAGTTAAAAATAACTTCGGAATTCACAGGAATGGCAGGGGTTTCAGGGATTCTATGAAGTAAATCCCACTGAATCACATAAAAATTAAAGAAAAACTGCTTTTTCTCCCAGTAACCACCAGTTTCCTTCAGAAAGTGAAGGTGTGTGGAAGATGTTATTGTTCAACGCTATTTACCTTTCCTGTAGACCAGCAGTTTTAATACCATCTACAGGTGCTGTACACATATTGAATTTTAGCAGCCTCTCAAAACTAAATGTAAGAAGCCTATGTCTGTTTTAGTGTGATAAGATTTTGCCAATGATTTGGTAAATAGCCTTGTTTTGGTTGAAAAAAACCTCTATTCAACATGTTATACTTCACCTTGTAATCTTATGTCTTAAGCAGTGCTGAAATCAGTTCACATACTACTAAGTCTATGTAAGAATCAAATGTATTAAATTATCTTTAATCTTTAGAGTACAATTGTTTGTTATAAGTTCACAAACTTTATTTACCATTCCTACCAGTTACCTACTATTTTTTCACTCAACAAGAGCAAAAGAATTCAAGAACTTGAGATTTAAAATATGCTACAATTTACAGTCACAGGGTTTGTAAGATAAAGTGAGATCTAACGTATTGAGAAACTCATCTGGCACAAACAAAATCAATTAAAATAGGTTAAACTGAGAGACATCTAAGAACATAATGAACAAATTGGAGAACAGGACTTCAATATGCAACAGAGAACATAGTTTTCCTAATCCCTATGACATCTTTTCTGTATTGGTAAAAAAGTCAATAATTTCTAAATCTGCTTTTCTTAAGGCAGGAATTGGGAATATACCTTCCACACAATCAGTTTAAGCTCCATAATATGAAAATTGAGAACTGAGCATTCATCTCTAACAGGCAGATCTAAAAAATTGAGACTTTGAGTGTCTAAGAAGCCTGATAGTCAGAGAACTGGGTGGGTCTAAGCATGACCCTCAAAAAGCCATTCATTCATGTTAAGCAAAAGCCCAAGAACATGAACGTGTCTGATTTTTTCTCAGCCCCAGGAACACAGAAACCTGAGTCAGGGTTGCACATTTGATATCTCTTCCACTTGAAATCCAGGGAGCCACTTCTACAAATATATATTCAAAAGACCACTCTTTTTAACACCTTAGGTGAGTGGTGGAGACAGACTTTTAGTCACAACATTTACCCAGGATGCAAGAGTCTGGGTTCTAGGTATCTTCATCCTAAAGGATTTCAAGTTTGGTATCTCCTGCACCAAACAGTCACATTAGAAAATTACCAAATAAAAAAAGCACAAGCGGGTGACAATCCAGGCCTTTTACTGCCAGCTGAATACATTCAGTTCCAGAATCAGTTACTAGCTCCATCCCTCTTCCTTTAGCTATACAGACCTTAAGGTGTCCAAAAACATACGCAAAACGATAATGTTATGACAGACTTGCAAATCAGCTTCACATCCTAGGCTAGAAAATTCAAGGAGATTAATTATCATGTGGTTAAAGTTTTTTCATGTGTGGATAGGGGTCATATGTCCAAAATACAGTAGTGGCTATGGCTTACTGAAGTGTGCTGACACCTGACGGGATGCACCTAACTCAGAGGGGAAAAGAGTTTTAGTGCAGGAGTTAGCAGGGTTTGTTGATACAGCTCTAAACTAGCTTGGAAGGGGGAAAGGGACAAAACCGGGCTCACCAGTGATTAGCAATGGGATGATGTGCCAAAACTTGAAGAAATGAGCACTAATGGAGTCCCTCAATCTGACTCAAGAGGTGTTGGATATAATGTGCCACACTTGAAATGTCCCTACACTAATGCACGCAGCATGAGGAATAAAAAAGAGGAGCTAAAAGCTTTGGCCCAGTCCCAGAGATTTGACATCATTGGCGTAAGTGAAACCACGGTGGGATGAGACCTGTGACTGAAGTGCCCTGTTGGACAGATACAGGCTCTTCAGGAGGGAAAGGCAGGGTAGAAGAGGCAGAGTGGTGGCACTGTATGTAACAGAAGGGTTAGAATGTATGGAGCTCACAGCTGGCAATGGCACAGCTGAAAGCCTCTTGGTGAGAATCAAGGGATGAACAAATAATGCAGATATCACTTTGGGAGTCCATTACAGACCTCCCAGCCAGGACGATGATGCTGATGAATTATTCTTTGAGGAACTAAGGAACACTTCCAAGCCCTTGTCCTTATAGGGGACTTCAACTTACCATAAATTACCAGGAAGCATCACACAGTGGGCACAACATAGGCCTGGAGATTCCAAAAAAACCTGGATGATAACCTTATGGAACAGGTCCTAAGGGAGACAGCTCAGAAAGGTGCTCTCCTTGATCCTCTGCTTGTCCACAGAGAAGATCTCATGAGCAAAGAGGAGATTGGTGTATATCTTGGCCACTAAAACCATAGAGTGATCAAGTTTAAAATCTCTGTTGACAGGAGGAAAAGTGCCAGCAAAGCGTCAGTTCTGGACATGAAGAGAGCAGAATTAGGCTGCTCAGGGAATTACTAAATAAAGTCCCCCGGGAATTTTTTTTTTTTTGCAGGTGCTGGGTTCCATCAGTGAGGGTCACTTTTTAAACATCACTTCCTAAGGGCACATGAGAAGGCAATTCCCAAGTGTTGGAAGTCAAGCAGGTGAGGCAGAAGGTTGGCCTAGCTGAGCAGGGATTTTCTCTATTATTGGAAATAACGCAAAAAGGAAAGTGTATGGCCAGTGAAAGCAAGGTCAAGTGATGTGGGAAGAATAGAGATTTTTCTTGCCACTGTAGGGAGAAAATTCATGCAACCAAAGCTCAGCTGGAGTTGAAGTTGGCCAGAAATGTGAGGACAATAAAAAGAGGTTTTTAAAATATATTAATGGCAATAGACAGTATAGAAATGAAGATGGTCACCTCACAATCCGGGACAGAGACAAGGCAGAGGTGTTTAACGCTTTCTTTGCATCCATCTTCAACACAGACTATAGACTAAGAGGGTCTCAGTGCCCTGAGCTGGAGTACCAGGACTGTGAGAATGATCAACACCCAGTTGGTCCTGAAATTGTGTAGGATCTGCTGCTCCAGCTGGATCCCTAGAAATCTATGGGGCACGATGGGATTCATCCCAGAATCCTCAAAGAACTGGCTGATGTCATTGCAAAACATGTTTCAAAGAATTATGAGCAGTCCTGGGAGAGGACCCAGCTGACTGGAAGCTGCTGAACATTGTCCTGATTTTCAAACAGGTCAAGAAGGAGGACCCTGGAAACTACAGGCCTGTCAGTCTCACTTCAGTGCCTGGTAAAGTTATGGGGAAGATTGTTCTGGACGGTGTTGAAAAACACTTGAAAGATAACATAGGCACTGGTAACAGCCAGCACAGTTTCATGAGAGGAAAGTCCTGCTTATCAAACCTGGTTTCCTTTTATGATAAGGTAACCCAGAAAGCTGAGCAAGGGAAGCCACTTGATGTCATCTTTTTGGATTTCAGTAAAGCTTTGGATACTGTCTTTTACAGGATCCTTCTGGTCAAAACATCCAGCACACAGCTGGATAGACACATCATGGGGTGGGTGAGCAATTGGCTCATGGGTCAAGCATAGAGGGTAACAGTGAATGGGGGAACATCAGACTGGAGACCTATCACTAATGCAGTTCCATGGAGCTCCACCTTAGGCCCTGTTTTCTTCAACATCTTCTTAAATGACATAGATGCAGGACTGGAAGGAATACTAAGCAAGTTTGCAGATGACACAAAACTGGGAGGAGCTGTTGACTCCCTGTAATGCAGGGTGGTCCTGCAGAGAGACCTCAGTAAATTACAGGGCTGGGCAATAATCAACCATATGAAGTTCAATAAGGTGAAGTGAAGGATTCTGCACATGGAATGGGGCAACTCTGGATGATTGTACAGACTGGGGATGAGATGCTGGAAAGCAGTGTTGCGGAAAGGGACTTGGGGGTCCTGGTTAATGGCAAGTTGA
The DNA here is from genome assembly GCF_003031625.1 of Empidonax traillii. Taxonomy (NCBI): domain Eukaryota; kingdom Metazoa; phylum Chordata; class Aves; order Passeriformes; family Tyrannidae; genus Empidonax; species Empidonax traillii. The sequence continues at coordinate 215,412 of NW_020955453.1, read as the reverse complement.
ATCTGAGTCAGCAGTGCCCTGGCAGCCAGGAGGGCCGACCGTGTCCTGGGGTGCATCAGGCAAAGCATCATCAGCTGGTGATGGGGAGGGGATTGTCCCGCTCTGCTCTGCAGTGGTGCAACCTCACCTTGAATATTGTGTGCAGTTCTGGGCACCGCAATGTAAGAAAGATATTAAGCTCTTAGAGAGTGTCCAAAGGAGGGCAACGAAGATGGTGAAGGACCTTGAGGGGAAACTGTATGAGGAGTGACTGAGGTCACTTGGTCTGTTCAGCCTGGAGAAGAGAATACTGAGGGGACACCTCATTGCAATTACAACTTCCTCACGAGTGGAAGAGGAAGGGAAGGCACTAATCTCTTGTCTCTGGTGACCAGTGACAGAACGGGAATGGTCTGAAGTTGTATCAGGGGAGGTTTAGGTTGGATATTGGAAAAATGTTTTTCACCTAGAGGGTGGTTGGCACTGTAACAGGCTCCTCAGGAAAGTGGTCACAGCACCAAGCCTGACAGTTCAAGAAACACTTGGATGATGCTCTCAGGCACATGGTGGGACTCTTGGGAATGGTCCTGTGCAGGGCCAGGAGCTGGACTAAATGATCCTTGTGGGTCCCTTCCAACTCAGCATATTCTGTGATTCTGTGACAAATCACAGCTAAAGCTGAAATTCCACCTGCATAAAACAGATTTTAAGAGCTCTATGAAAAGAATGAGCAGAGAGTTACTAGCGCCATCTTCTTTTCAGATTCAATCCAAAAATGCTAACTGCTGAAACTTTCCCATATATTTTGCTTTGTTTTATTATTGCACATTGTATTTAAACTCTTGGAGAAAAAAATCCAAAGTTCTTTTTCTAAGTATACAAGGTAAATTCTAAACCTCTCCTCAGTAGAATACCAGACAATCAGTCATAATGAAAGAGATGGGAACTTTTCCAAAACATGACTGCCATTCACAGTGTAAAACTAAAAGGAATGAAAAAGATCAATACAGGCTTCACAGATCTGCATTACAGATAAACAGATTATAACATCCTCAGTCACACAGCTTGTCAATAGGGATGGTTGTATTATCCAACTACAAGAACAATGCAATTCTTTTAAAACAGTAAGAATGTGGGACATAAGACTAGACTCTGGAAAATTTGCCTGGCATATTACAGCTCCACATAAACATCCCGTGACCTAGGTAAAAA
>NW_020955453.1:212020-213971 GCF_003031625.1 Empidonax traillii | reverse complement strand
TAAACAGATTATAACATCCTCAGTCACACAGCTTGTCAATAGGGATGGTTGTATTATCCAACTACAAGAACAATGCAATTCTTTTAAAACAGTAAGAATGTGGGACATAAGACTAGACTCTGGAAAATTTGCCTGGCATATTACAGCTCCACATAAACATCCCGTGACCTAGGTAAAAAGTAATTTCCATTTACCATTTAGGGATTCTGTAATGTGGGAGAGTTAAGTTACCCAAAACCAAGGGTAAGCCAAAACCAAAGCTTCAGTCTCTCTGCCTCTTTTAATAGACAGCATAAACTCTCTAGAACAGTGGTTCTGAACACATTAAGGTGATGTACTTAAATTCACTAGGGCATAGATTTAATAATACATTTTCCTTATATGAAATTGAAAAAATAGGAGGGAAACTCATTACCACTTCACCAATGATGAAGAACTATAAATACTGGGATCATCTTTTTGTAGAACACACATATACAGAGCCTTTTCCACAGACAGCAAAGCAAGACCAAGAACCCTACAAATTACAGAAAATGTGCTTTATTTTAATTTCACCACATCATAAAGAACTCCACAAAATGCAATCAGTAATCCTTGAGATAAAATGTTTGAATCATTCCTTTATACCCTGTGTACTTAGTTGTATCTCACAATCCCAGCAGTGCAGACTTGTGAACTGCAACGGTGCTCTGTGAAAAAATGATGGATATGATGAAAAACGCAAAGCCACAAAAAGAAACAGATCAGAGTAATTTGTATTCACACAAGCTCTGCTGTGTTTCTCATTCATTAATGTACAAAAAAATTTCAAACTTTTGATATTTTTTCTTTTCCTCCCTTTTTTCTTCCCTCTTTGTGAGTTTAACTATTATTGACTATTGCTCATCTAAGGGAAATGCCTTGCAGAATAAGCATGTGTGCATCCAGCTAGTTTTATGTTGCATGGAGTAGAGACAGCAAATTCTCCTCACTGAAAATGATGCCAGACTTGGTAATCAGATATTTCAATGAAGTATATTGGATGGTGTACCCCACACCATTTACCTGTCCCAAATGCACGTAGCAAAAATGTCATATGCTGCTAGGGAAAAGGTTTAGTAGGATGGGAAGATGATACTATGAAATATGCAGTTCACTGATCACGGCACTGTTCATAGATAATGAAATCAAGAACAAAGCAATAAGCTGTGTCAGGACATTACCCAGTGCAATTTTAAATCAGGTGGCACAAGATGCAATAAAGGTGCCTTTACATACATAACAAAAGATAGCATGACTGCTGTATCTGGTAAACATAAAAATGGTACTAATTGAATTTCAAACCTAAATAAAAGACTGAAAGTTGTTTTACAAAGAATGTGACTCATTTAAAAATTCTAGACTAAACAAAAATTTGTTAATTTGAGGATACATTAAAAGGATTATCTATATAGTAAAAATAAAGCATGATAGTAATCATTAAACACTATCAAGTTAAACACATAAATTCTTTCTTAAATAGGGAATTTGTGATGGAAATTAGCTCTTTATGAAATAATTATAGAATCATCAGAGAATCATAGAAAAGATTGGGTTGGAAAAGACCTCCAAGATCATCAAGTCCAACCCCTGATCCAACTCCAATTACTATATCATGGCACTAAGGGCCACATCCAATCTCTGCTTAAAAACCTCCAGGGATGGTGAATCCACCACCTCTCTGGGTAGGCTGTTCCAATGCCTGATTACCCTCTCCGTAAAGAATTTCTTCCTAACATCTAATCTAAACCTCCCCTGGCAGAGCTTGAGCCCATGTCCCCTTGTCCTGTTGTCGGTTGCCTGGGAGAAGAGACCAACCCCCACCTGGCTATAACCTCCCTTCAGGTAGTTGAAGAGAGTGATGAGGTCACCTCTAAGCCTTCTCTTCTCCAGACTAAACAACCCCAGCTCCCTCAGCCTCTCCTCATAGGAC
>NW_020955453.1:205907-210573 GCF_003031625.1 Empidonax traillii | reverse complement strand
AGGAACCTTTTTTATCACTTACCTATCTATAGAGTTCTAGCTTTGTTTCTAATGCAACTCTTGTTTCACATTAAACCTAGTTCAATGTCAGAGGCAGTTCTATTACAGAAGCTGATACAATTTCTCTAGCTCCCTTTATGCAATCCATTTCAAATTTACTGTTTTGTACTCTGAAAGACAAACTGTTCAGTGTGTCTCTCTAGAAGGAATTAAATTCTTTGTCTCTCAGCACTGTTTTAAGCCCTGTAACCTTCTGAAAAGTCATTTTGCTCAAAATTTGGGAAAATGTTTTTAGGTAGTCCCGAAAATAGGTGTTTGATAATAATCAAGGTAGAAAATTTCAGGAGTTTTATTAAATACTTACTGTTTCACTATTTTATTTACAAAGGCTTGTTTATATTGTGACTTTTTTATTATTCTTTAAACAGCAAGATATAAAATTGATTCCAGTCTCTCTCTGTTTCTTTAATTTGGTTAGTAGCTAGCAAATATTCCGTCACTCTCTATTGTCTCACCAATACTCTCTGATGTCCTTGTGCCCAGACAGAATTCCCTGATGCCCACCTTAATGAGAGTTCGAACCATCAACCTTAAATAAGTCACAGATATTCAGTGAAATGTTTTGACATTTTTAGTCTGTATCACAAGCTTTTTATTCCCCTCAAGTTGGGAGGAATTTCTGCACTATCATATTGTGGTATAAGGTGTTTCTTACTTGACAGGGGAATTCATAAGCTCAGTCAGATTTTTAAGCTTAACACACAGCATTTTTCCTCATTAATATTTTTACTACTTGGCATTTACTTCTTTATAACTACCTTGGTAAGCTGACCTTCACATTGTTACTTAAATTCCACATCCCTAAAACTTTCCAGCAGAGTATGATGCATAAGGACATCCAAGTTGATCCAGAACTAAAATTTAAAAAAAAACACAAACAAACAAACAAACAAACAAACAAATAAAATCAGAATTCTGGAGACACAGGGAAAGGAAATAGTAATGTTTGTAGCAGGTGCTGACAAATTTCACTGTTACATGTTAATGATTGTCTTGTCAGTACTACAGTAAATGATGAAATCCAGAACTTGGTTTATCCACTGCTGTGCAGGGCAATTAGCTACATTTGTTACACTGAGCAAGCAGAGACAATCCAGCCATGTGGTACAATGACTGTGCGAGCTCCTTTCTCCACATCTTTTAGTTAATTGTAAAAACATGTTCAGATTAATACAATCTCTTACAGTAGCATTCTGCTGGCTACTATTTAGTAAAGGCTGTCAATTTAATGATGCTGTGGGGAGGGCTGTTTGTGCAGATGACTATTTTTACAGATAGAAATACATACACTCAAGGTTGCTTTGAAACTCATTGTAGAGATATTTCATTTCTTGGAAATATTCATTCTTCAAAAGCAAGTTCCTACCTTGTTCAGGAAAAGAAAACAAAACAAAAAAAAATAGAAAACTCATTTTGTTCTCCTTTCTATAATTTTTGTTCAATTTGTGTAACAGCAAAATTATAATACATTTAAAATAATTGAGTCAGAATAGTATGGGATTAAAATCTATGGGGCATGAAATCATTCTTCACTTTCATCTGATTCCTAGAACCTGAAGCACAGAATGATTTCAGATGACAATCTTTCAAGTGAACATAAGAGAATGAAACATTGCCTGAGGAAAAGCATAAATCTTCTTTGTGAGAAAGTTCAGCCAATGCTATGCTTAATATAACTCAATTAGTAACAGGAAAAAAAAAAAAGAAGAAGGAAAAAAAGAATAATTACATATAGCATGTGCCTTGATTATATAGCGAAGTTTTAATTGTATTTCTATGGAAGAAAATAGTAAAAATTCCCATGGCAGTAGAATAGCCAGTGCTACTGCCAGTAGAACAGGCTGTCATGCCTCTGGTAGGAAAGTAAAATGAATTACTTAGTTGTCCTATATCATAATCAAGCTGAGAACCTAATCGTTTTGTTGGGTCTCTCTCCTACACCATTGGCATCTACATGTACTCATTTCTTTGTTTAATCACCAAAAAAAAGGCAATTAGTTTTTTGGTAAGTAGTAATATGATCTTTAACATGGAGTTAGGAATTGCCAGCACATTCCAGCTTTCACCATTTTCCTTCTTACTTAGGAATCACTAATGATCTAAGCAAATCCCGTAGCAGACCTGACCTCTCAGTGCACAGAATTAGGAATAATTACTCAGTCAAAACCACCTTTCACTTTTTCATTTAGAAAAATTTTAGGTTAAGTTTTAAGATCTATATTGCAATTTAGCAGACTTCCTTAGGGAATGTCATGCGTAGAAGAAACAGCTCAATTCTATTGTGCCTTTGGCCTTGACATAATATTCCAAACAAGCCACAAAGGGGCAATGATTTAGTATACAACTTATAAAGTATGAGATAACCTGTAGCTACAGCAGATGTATTCATTTAAATAAGTTTGTATTAGCAGCATGATGTGCAAAGTGTAGATCCTTGCCTATTTCATGAAGGGCATTTTTTTGAAAATGTCCTTTCAGTATTAGTAAAGAGACTCTGGTCTGAAGTGAATCACCATTACCATTAATGGTGATCAGCAAATCAGTGCTTGGTACATGGGCAGATGCCCCGATGCTACAAAAGCCTTCTACTAAAGGACAGTCCTCAGCAAATCACTGGGATATTTTCACCCAGCTGAATCAGGGCTAACAGCACCCCTAACAAGCACATACAGTCTGAGTGTCTACTCACAGTCTGATTGTTGTGCTGAGCCCCTGCTACTTTTCCTGTTTCTTCAGTCCAGCTGTGGTATCACCCATTTTTAAATAGATTTCATGATTAACAACTCAAAGCTAAACAGTCTGGAAAGCTGATTGCTTGCATTTAAAAAAACAATTTGATTATTCGATTTGATGATGCAGCCAACATCTATCAAAACCATTTTGGAAAACAGCCATAAATGCTTGACATGCAAGGAAAAATACATTAAAAATTATATGCTGGTGAAAGAGTGAGAAGAATTACTTTATTTTGGATATGTTTAGAATAATATTTTTTTACATAATTCAAAAGTAATAGAATTATGTTCTGCACATATTTCACCCATTTTATTTACTAACTATTGAATATAATGTGACTGTAAAAAGAGAAAGAAACTTTTTAACAGGTGTGTTGTAGAAACTTGCACAGGACTGTGTAGGACTGTGCAAAGATACAATGGTTTAAATTAAATGCTTTAGGTGTGGGAGTCTGTGAATCTGCATTCACAGCTACAAAGCTTAATTTATATTATAAAGTTTCACAATTAGTTACACAAATCAGTCTGAAAAACTCTCCACACTCAGCCAAGCACACAGGCAGGCTTTCAAAATCCTTGCCAGCTCATTCTGAGCTATGTCCTCACTGTTTCTCTACTGGTGCACAGACATTCCATAAACAAATTTTGGCACTATCCAAGTTATTTTTATTGTTTGGCACTATCTGCTATTATTATGAAGCAGGAATATTTTTGGATGTTAAGAGACTGGTCAATATTGCAGGGTATAAAAATGTGAATGTCACACCTTAAGATGAGAGAGAATAAATGGCCAACTGTCTCAAACTAAAGAAGTATGTCTTAGTCAAACTAGACCACCCACCTTAACAGAACACACAGAAGATGGCTAATCAATGGAGCACCTATCAACCAGACTCAGGACCTGCTCTACCATTGATGCTCACATGGCATTGTGCTCAGACAGAACAACAGAGCAATGATGGATTCTGCAATTGCTCCAACGTGTCACTGGCAATACCAGAGCCTGTCGCACTCCTTCTGATGGATGACTTTAATGCTAAATTAGAAGTGACAGGGGGGAAGAACATTATGAAAGCGAAAGCACAATCACAGAAACTAAGCACTAATTTTGCTTAGTTTCCAGTTTTGCTTTGGCAATTGTTTTATCTCAAAACAATATATAGAGAAAAACTCTGAGACTTGCAAGAAAGCAAGAACAGATACAGCAATGAAACACACCAAGGATTTCTCTACTAATGCTTAGATCACCTGCCTAAAATGTAAAGATGTACAAGGAGACCCATATCATCAGCAGCCACAGTGATCTCACTATTATGCGACTCTTCAAGCAAAATCTAGAACAAACTAAAGAGCAGACTTAAGGCACTGTCAAAAGCAGAGAAGGCTATTGTGAAGAACAGTGTACAGCAATCAGCAATGACTTAACTTCAGCTCCAGCAGTTATCACTGTATATCCACAAGGATATGCAAAACAGAAAGGATAAGCAAAGAAATAAGGCACCTTGTGAAGGAAAATTCTGAGAAAAGAAAATCTTGAACTGGAATACCACTGAAATACTACAATCGCAAAAATAACAGAACAACAAAAGGACCAAACAGAGCTCTTCTAAAATGGGCTAAAGATGCCTTTTTGCTCAAGGCCTTTTACAGATACGTGAAGTACTCTGCAATGATCCACAACCACACATCAGGTTGGTAAAACAGATTCTTCACTGTTGTTTGGTGTTGCTGTAAGTGGGATAGCACCACTATCACAAAACAAAAACCGGGTTGAAAAATAGCAGAGCAACTACATGTCAGGAAAACCGCATATCAAGGAGAAAGCAAAAAATTGAGTAGTAATAGGAATTCATCTATCTCTAGAGAAGTAT
>NW_020955453.1:154911-204735 GCF_003031625.1 Empidonax traillii | reverse complement strand
TTGCCACTCTTCAGGTAACAATCTTCATGCCTGCCACAGTTTATATAATATGAAACAGTATTGAGAAGTAACTAATGTGTGGTTTCGGCTCAAAATTATGGTAAAAGACATTTCATAGAATCTTTTGTTTGGGTGATTTTTCTGTTTAGCTTTTGTATGACATGCAACATGACATGTTCAATCAATGTGCTTCAGTCAGGTCAGAGCATGCTTCATTATAAGCACTGGTGTTACCTGACGTTCTTTTTCCCAGGGGAATTGCCACAATCTGCAACCTGTCATGCAAAATGTTTCAAACAAATCTGTTTGTAAACAAAAGACTTGATGGTTCACTGTTATTCAGACAGCTGGTGTGCTACAAAAATTTTTTTAAACATGCAAATAAACTGTTTTGGGGGTGACTGGTAAATAAGCAAAATCTTACCTTGACTACTCAGCTTCTGGGTGCAGCAGATTAGGCTTAGACTAAAGAATACAAAATTATCCCAGACACAGGTTTGAGGCAGTGGGAACTATTAATCTCTCTTCTTTGAAGAGGAACAATGTCTATTCTCACTCTTCCATCCTAGTATAGTGTGTGACTATATTTGCATGCAAACACTAAGTGCATTTGAATGCTATGATGGTATCTTTAGTCATTCAAATACGATCACTAATTAAGTAAACATACTTCTTCATTTTAAACTTTAATCAATTGTGAGATGATCTTTTTTAACAAAATATATAAAATGTAGATCATGCTTCACAGTATTATCCATTATCAATTCCGCTTGAGAAGACAGTCCACAAAAGGAAACTAAAATCAAGGAATGAAAAATGTATATTTGCTCGTTTACTTACTTTTCATCATGTAATTTATTGCTATAAAATTGCCTTAAGTTTCATAAAACCTGGTAGTCAATAATGGTTTTAAGATATAAAGCCAGAGCTACACATCAATAGAAAATCAAAAAAGTAATTGCAACTATTTAAAAGAAAACTCTCTCCTGCTGTCCTGTCCAAAGATTGCACTTTTCCCTGTCCAGTAACTCTCAGATGCATTCAATACATGGCAGAGCAGTATGTACATTGTACAGTGTACGTAGCAGGTGGTGAGAATTTAAAGTATTTGCGTGTTCAAGTGCATTTAATGCCACCTCTGTAGAAACATACTGCCATTTACTGGCCTATCAATACCATGCCATTAAATGCTTTTGTTCCCTTCCTATATATCCTGTCAATTCATTTGGTGGAATATTACCTCTCCTAGATTTTTTGGCTCTAACAGGGTCAGTTTGTTCTTTAACACCTCTACTTAAAGGAAAAATTCAACACACAGAGAAAGTGCTGCATCATGTCAGAAGAAAAAAAAAAGAAAAAAGAAAACTAAAAGAGAAAGGAAAGTGTGTGAAAGTTTTAATTCTTGGCAGTAAGTTACATAAACTCTGAAATACTGCCAGACTATTCATACTGTAAATATCTTTATTGGTCAACAGAAGCTTTTCCCCTTCTTATATTTGTCTTTACTTAGGGCTACGATACATTATATCTTTCACTGAAGGTATTTATATACCCTCTTGTAGGAGGGTAATGAAACATTAAAACTGCTACAGATGTTGTGATCTCAAGATCATCTATTTGCCTCAGAGTTTCAAAATACAGAACACAAGTAAGACATGTGATTTCTGCATGGGTTATTTATTTTGCTATTTTGGAGTGGCAACAAAGAGTGTTACCTTTCTTAATACGACTAGTCAACCCATCAGTCATTAATTGTTTAGGAACTCCCTGGTGATCAGCATTCATCCAGACTTACAGGCTGAAAGCAGTAAAGAGACTGAGATTATTTGAAAGAAATGAAAAAATTCTGGAACAGGTGTTTAACCAAACCCAAGGGAGTGTTGCTTCTAGATTCAAATATAGAGAATTGCTATTATGCCCTGGAGAATTACATAAGGATTTATATCCTTTCTAACAGCTCCATATTTACCATTATAACTCAAGATATTTATATTATACATATGAAACACTGGATAGGTTTTTTTAGTCTGTAATATTTTTTCTTCAGTCACACACTTTGGCAATCAATTATGCACGTTAATTGAAGTAAACACAGTAGAGAGCCCTGTCTTCCTTTTTCAATAAGTTGTTTTACAATTCCAGTAGAAAAACCTTGTTTTTGTGTAATGAAACATCCCAAACGGAAATTACAGACACGTTTTCTCCATATCATTTATTACACTGTGTAATGTGAAGCTTCCTGTACTCATCACTAGTTTGATTCAGCCTTTATACCACATTTTTGACAGCACATTGCAAGCCCCTCAATACCAAACCTATTCACAGCATCTTTTCCAGCATTAAAGTGTGAGGAGACAGAGCTGTGGGCTAACTCTGTTCTCTCTTGGATTCACTAATGCGACACAAGAATTACTTACTTTTGCATTAGAGATTAGTGATTACAGTATAGACAAAGGTATCAGAGGCAGAGGTCAGTTCCCTCATCAGAAAAAGCTGTGAGAAATATTGTCCAGTTGATTAAATCCCAATAAAAGTTGCAAATTGCAAGTTCTGCCTTTGAAAGGTCATCAAGATGTATTATAAGGATTCTGAATGAATCCCCAGGATGCATAATTAAGCAATCAGATACATTGTATTATCCATTTCCATAAATTAACATCTGAATCAGAATAGTGTGCTCAGTCAGTGCGTCACAGAGGAAAATGGAAGACCAAGAGAGCCACTCACCAATCAACATCCCTCACTTTCCTCAAGGCAGTTCTTTTAGTAAGTTTAATATGACATTACAGTTGATGGAGTCATATTTTTAGTGATTCTAACTGATTACAAACATTCTTCTGTTACATGTCATAGCCTGTCACTGGAATTTCCTTCTGTTCCAGTCATATGTGTTTTTCTTACACTCAGATTTTAGAATTCACTAAATGAGAGGAAAAAAAGGCTGAAGCGGTTTCCATCATAATTTTACAGCTTAGTTTTAAAATTTTTTATTCCTACTTTCAATTTCCATTATTTGTGCAGTTTCATCTACAAATAAAAAAAATTAACTTTGGTAAGGGAGGAGTATTAGACATAAGTTTTATGTCAGTCTTTATATTCACAACTAAAAATAATGTTTATTATATGCAATTGCTATATTTCTGATTTCCCAGAGTATGACATGCTTCAGTAAAGATCATGACCTTTTTTGCCTACAGAAGCTTCCCTTACATCACATCATACCTTAAAGGAAAACCGACAAAAAGGATAGTTGTGGAATGAAACCTGTGTTATCTCTCACCATAAACCAGTTCTAAATGTAACATAGCAAAAACGATCATGGTGGGATATCCACATGGCAACACAGAAACATAACTTGTCATATTTCTGCATAAAGCAATAGTTTTCTGCAATTATTGAACACTGCTAATTATTACATACATTATGTCAGATAAAAATCATGTCTTCACACATGTATAGAATATATATATATAAACAGGTATACAGACTGGTATAAAAAGTATATAATTTACTTTTAAAAAGATGCAAGAGTTCATGTTTTGAAATCACATGCTTTCTTCCTCCTAAGTACTTGACGATATAAGTTCTGGAGCGTCTTGTCTTGTAGTGGCAAATAATTTGAAAAAAGATTATGTGTTTGCCTGTTTAGAAACAAGGACAGTGTCTATTCAGTATCCCTGTGGCCTAAAGATAGCCCTCCAGCTCATTCTGGGCAGCAACTTTTGAACTTTTGTTTGAAGTAACTTTTTGTTAATCTGCCAAATGCATGGCTGTGTCCCACAGCCTCTCCCTTATCCCACAGCTTCTGACTCCAGTCAACAATCTGGTTTCTCTCCTCCCCACACTTATCTGTTTCAGTCAACTTCAGCTGTTGCAGGCAAGCCAGTATTATTCCTGACTGATAAATTTGTTTGGACTGGCTTTAGACAGAGAATAATTCAAACAGGACACTGAATTTATTGAAGAATCCGCCAGCTGTTCGTTAGTCTTTTGAGACAATAAAACTGCAATACTGTTAGCTAGTTAACTGAGATCTGTTTTTCTAATGAGAGGACAGATTTTTCTGCCTGTTCAAAGAAGTGGTGCCCTTATGTAACTGAGTTAGTTTTTAAACAGAAATAACCTAGACACGATTTTCCCTTTTGTGCCTTACATAAGGAAAGAAGCAACAGTATTAAGCGATCTCAGCTGGGGTAAATGGAACTATTATTTAATTTTATATTCCTATTAGTTTTCTTCTAAAAAGACAATAAAGTGATATTACCAGCACACGTTTATGGAAGATAACCAAAAGTTAAAGATAAAGTCATAATAGAGTTTTTATTAAAAAATATACAGTAAATTCTACATTTCTGGAGCAGAAAAGGAAAAACCTGCAAACAACTCCCTAGTACTTATGAGTAGTTTAATAAGAAGATGGAGCCAGACTCTTCTGTTGTGTCTGGTGACGGGACAAGTGACAGAGACAAATTAAAATCAGAAATTTAGACCGAATATAGGAAAAACTTTTCCATCATGAGGACAGCCATGCAGTGAAGCAAGTTGCCCAGAGAGGTTGTGCAGCCTTCAGCCTTGTAAATTCACAAGATTAAACTAGATAAAGCCCTGAGCAGTCTGGTCTGATCTTACAGCTCACCCTGTCTTAAGCAGGAGGCTGCACTCGACACCTCGATATGATCCTATGAAAGTTTAAAAAAGGTGTTCACATCTTATCAGATTACTGGCATTTAACCTGAACATACATCAAAACAGAAAATTCCTTGGAGAAGATGTGGTAAGACAGACTTTGGGAAAACTTTCTTTCCTGAGAAAGAAAAAGAAGAATGGGAATTAGAAGGAAACTAAATACTATAAAATTTTTTGAGATACATGTGGAAATAAAAACAGTAATGAGGTAATCTTGAAATGTCCAGGTACAAAGCCCCTATCCATGATTAGCTTTCATTCTAAAGCATAAAGAATGTGAAACAAGTAGAGCAATTGTTTACTACATGCAGTCTTACAAGATTTCTTGCATGTGAACATAGGCTAGACAAAGACGTTGAAAAAAGAGAAATTGTTTTTTATTGCTCAATTATTTCATTGTTCAGCAACACACAGTAGAAAAACAAGATTAATAAGAAAAAATGCAGTGCTGCTTCTTCTTCTATTGTTGTTCAGTTTGATTATTAGTTAACTGAAGTAATAAATCTGTAGCACATTCAGTTACACTGTAAGGTGGTGATACTAATATTATGATAAAGATGGATGGTGCAAAACATTACTAAATATATTGCTTTTTAAAGAACTTTTGCCTTGGTAAGTATATAATCAATAGTGATTTGAAGCTCTTTGCAGCAAAGTAGACTTGAACCAGTTTGGATACTGCATATCTCAGTTGTAGGTCAAGTGAAATTTAGGCCATCTGCAAAGCTGAAAATATCTTCACTGACAACAAATGTTATAAAACTAGGTCAAAATCCTGGAACATCCTCAATTATACAGGAGGTAAGATTTGGAGAGAGACATATCTTTTATTAGAACAACTGATAGAATCAGAAAATAAAGACTTAATGCCTTTAATCATAGAGTCCTTTCTCCAGTTAAAATACACGTCTTCATTGGCTTACAAGTCTATACCAAAAATAAATTTTACATTTTTCACCTCTGAGAACCTTGATATCAAAGGGCTTCAAGAGATAGAATGCTGTCCAGTGGCATATTGTTACATGAGTAATTCCACTATCTCACTCATTAGAGAAAGGGGATAGCTGTCAATGGAATTTCAGTCATTTAAGGAAATAAAACTGTTAATTTTTGCTTAAAGGTACTAAGATCACTTTCTCCCAAGTAGTTTTGGGGCATGCTGCATAGCTGATTTGCTTCTCTAAATCAAGCCCAGAACAATCATGGGATGCTTGAATGGAACAACAGAAACACAAAAGAGTTGAGGCTGGAAGGGACCTCTGGAGGTCATCTGGTCCAAACTTTCTGGTCAAGGAGGGCCACCCACAGCCAGTTGCCTAGGACCATGTTCATATGGGTTTTGACTGTCTCCTAGGAGAGGAACTCCACAGCCTCTCCAGGACGTCTTTGCCCTCACAGTAAAAAAGTAGGTTTATAAACTGCTGCATTACGATGCTGGTAATAAATAAGGTAGAATTTTCCAGAAGAGTTTATTAACAGTATTTTTAAAACACATCAGACTAGAGAACAGTCAAAGAATACTTCTTAAGAGAAATGTGTACCTGTAAACAAAGGCAAATAAATAGAAGTATTTAAATTAGCTCTGCACTATACAAGGGAAGAACTCAGAATAAAAGCAAAACATTTATGAGATGCTACTTCTCCTTTTTCATGCTAGTCATTCAAGTTGTTAGTTAGGGACCATGTCCTCAATAAGGCAGCTTTTGCTTGTTCACAAAATAAAAAACCTCATCACATTTATCAATGGATGGTGAAAAGCAAACTGAAGTGAATATGCAAAGTGCACTTAGGAACCCAGGCACTACTATAATCTAACTTCTTTGTATCCTTCTCAAAACAGCAACTGAAAAGCAGGCTTTCATGCAATTTCTGATATTATATTTTATTTCTCTTGACAGCAAAAGTTCCTAATCTGATCCGTTTGCAATTTACTTCAGTGCTTCACATAACATTTTGTCTTAACAAGGAAGTTAATTTGAAACAGCTGTATGTTGACTAGTTTGGACAAGTCATAATTAATAAAAACTGCATTGTGAACATTTTGAAAAACATCTCTTTTTAAGTATTTTTTCACTTTTTTTTTTTTAACTTGAAAGATATTCTTTTTGAAGAAGTGTTGCATGCATCTTTGAGGAAAAATTGCTGCTATACAAGATAAGTAGGTGTTTTCTTGGTAATCAAAGCAGATAACATCTCCAGTGGACATGAAACAGTGTTGTGATACTTGGAGATGCACATACACCCACAAGAACATGAATGGAGCTAACAGCGCCTCTAACACAACGGTCCCCTTTTCAGAAAGTCCCCAGATGGTTCTGATGAGAAGCATGACAAACCAACCCACTCATGTGGCTCATTAGGCATCTTACAGCACCAGCAAAATCCCAAGATTAACTGATACAGGAGGCCCCAGCACCGCAGGATAGGATGGAGCCTGCAAAATGATTTTAAAAATATGGGAAAAGACACCAGATAGAACAGGTTCTCTTTAAAAGCAAACATAATACAAACTAAATAACAAATCAGGAAGGAGCGGTGTTGATCTCCACTGTAACAAACGCAACACTTAGTTTCATGTGAGCTCCTCACTCCCAGGTAATGACACATCTAGAAGAGGTTTCCTAGCTATAAGCAGTCCCTAAAGATCCTCTTCAAATCAATTCTCAAAATAATCCATAAATTTTCCATGGAAGCACATCTTTTTAAACCTGCATCTCTTAAAGCAGTGTATGGAGAAATTGAATTTTTGTTAGGGTTCCCATAGCTCTTTAAACACAGATCTACATCCATATGAACAGCACACCAAGTTCTGAGCTTCATTCATACTACATTTACACAATACACAGAATTATTCTGTATATTTTCATATTACAATACAGATGTCTTCTACAGAATGAAGTTTCTTTTAATTCATGTTGAAATTTCTTGTAAATCACATTGTCAAGCTCCCCATAATGACAGCTGAATAGCTTCAAAAATTCCATGTCCTATTTTTTTGACCCGCACTGGCAATCCTTTAACCTAAAAATTTCATTACTTGATGACTACAGTATTCTCAGCAGAAAAGAACCTGAGCTTCATGTACATTCTCCTGCATAGCTAGAATAACTTGATGTTGCTTCCTTCTGATTAAGTTTTCTTTACTTCTTAACTGCTTCCCTGTGATAAAGGCACCACATAATAGAGCAGGAAACTTCATTTCACTTACTGCTCTTCCTTAGCATCCTTTGATTAGGATTTCTTTTGCCTACTTTAATTACTGTATTCTTTTCTTGATGCAGTAGTCAGAAGACATCTCAGCAAAAGTTTACATGCTGTAAAAAATGTGCACAAGCCACACAACTATGTTTTGTTGTAACCACAAATCTGTACAATTTTCTGTTGATAGCAGTTTGTTTATTATTTTTTTTAGTGTTTGCTTAATAGATAAATAACTCTTCATTCTCTGCTGAAACCTCCTAAAAGGCAAATAATGCTACCACCTGTTATATATAGATATCACTTTATACAGAGTCCAGTGAGATTTGAGTCCAGTATTTTTGAGTGCAAAAGCTTCATTCTGTGAGGATGTCTAGGTTTACATCTTCTGTGGTGGGAAGGAAGGATCCTTAGTGACGAGAAAGGACAACATAAAAAGGGCAAAGACAGTATGTTGTAGGTATTTATTGGGTTTTCATTTATCTCTCAGACAGTAGAAGTCTTAGAGCAACTGAGCAATTTTGTCTCCAGCACTGAGAATACAAACACAAGAAATTTCATAGGTTAGATATGTGTATTCTCACTCTTTTTCTTGGTAATGTTTCAGTTCACATTGCAGCACAATTAAAGCATGATTCCTTTAAGACTTCTGAAAATTGTCTATGTAACATGTTAATGAAACCAATCACCAGTACTCAATAAAAGAAATACTATGTAGGGTGAGCACTTGCTAACACAAAAATATTGATCAGTTAACAGTGTCAAAATATTGATGGAAGTCATTCACTTCAGGGCCATCTACTCTGAATGACTGATAGATCAGAATTCCTTCACACTGTGATAACCCATGGCTCCTACACTACTCCCTTCAAGTATCATTCACATAAGAACATGGAAAAATTCTTAGAACTCTCTCTATTACTTTGGAATTAATAATGATAAAACACCTCAGAGTAGTAACCAATGAGGTATGTTCTTCTTTGTTTACAGATAGCAAAACAACTCATGTTTTCAAGTCAGTAAAAAAAGGTGTTAAACTCCTGTTCAAAAGACTGAGAATAATGACCCAAACTTCAGATTTTTTTAATAGGCTGATATTCCCTACTAGCAGACCTGATTTTATCATACTGGAGGAAATAAAAAAACATAAGCAGAATAAGAGGCAATATCTGCTTCTAATGTCTGCAATCCTTTTCTCTATCCTTATGATAACGCTACTGCAGTAGCTGTTTTTCAGTAACATCAGGTGCCCAGGTTGGGGTTCGTAGGGTGTGGGGCTCCAACACCTTCTCAGCCAGCGGCAGAGCCTGTCTGAAACCGCCGTCTCCTTCCCACATCCCTTGGGCTCTTGGCACCACTCCTCCCACTCCCGGGCTCACCAGCTGCTCCCCTTTACCCTGTGTTCATGCCCTGAGCTACAGACCACCACCCCTTGTGCTTTCAGCTCCTCAGTCAGGATGTGTTAAGAACAATGTACCTCCTGCCTCCTGTTTCTCTGATTATTCCACACAATATCTGGGATATCTCACAATGTAGAGTCACGTCAGATGGGTGCAAACGATGAGTCAGGTCCAAGATCAATCCAGCAATTCAGCCATGAGGTGAGGGAACAGGACTGGGCACTGGCATGACCAATAACAGTCAGTATCGGGGGCCCTGGGCTGAATGAGAATGGGGCTCCTGGCTCCTCGGGAGGGGGAAAGGTTAGGCAGGGCCAAGAAGGGCTATTAAATTTTCCTTTCTTAGGGTTGTAGTTTTAGGATGCTGGGGTAGCAAGCTGCTAAAACATGGGTGGCTATGAACTTTAAGAACATTTAAACACCACTCGCATGCTCAGTCTTTCATTTGTGATAGTAAATCATATAACTATCAACTTTCACCACCTATTTAGCACACTTCCCTTTTTAATCAGAAATGTGTACCAAAAAATATTCCCAAATCCCACCTATAAAGTAAACATGTTTCATGATTGCCCACTGGAATATCATCAATTACCTCTCATTATCTCTACCATATGTCAGTAACAGAGCTAGTATTGGGCTCCAGACTGCTCCTTTGGGAGGGAAAGAAAGACTCATGTCCCTTTTAGACCTCAGTCATTAAGCCTATCCTAATCATTACTAAACCTTATTATTCATGGCATGTTCCATGTTCTGAACGGGTTTTTTTCATCAACAAAATAATGCCAAGGCATCTTACAGAATTATCCCAGATGGATAAAGTATTTTAGGATGTAAAATTTACAAACGTCATATATATTCTCATACATATTTTCTCCTGCAACATCCAATATTCTTGTCACAAATTGAGCATTCACTGAGTTTTCTCATTTTCACAGAAACATGTAAGAATAAGCAGTTCTTAGGAATTTTGTGAACTACATGAGAAAACTCTCAGGTCTCAATTCTCAAGGAATTTCTGGGCTGTCATACCTAAGTTTTAAACATCTGACTGAGAATTAAATCCTTAAACCCCATACTTAGTAATTTTGCCTCTTTATTTGGCAAAAAAATCAGGCAAGTCTCAGCAATCCTCCTAATACCTAGACATTACAAAGACAGAGGCATGTCTGAAATCCCCCTCTCCCTGAAACTGGTCTTATTTTCTGTATTAGGGATTCACAGCCTGGACGTGTTCCTGCACTTGGATGCCTTTGAATCTGTCTTGTGTAACACAGCTGTTTCATGCTTTTACGTTTAAAACACAGAGGAGCCTTCTCTGCAGCTTGAGGAAAAATAAGACCACATCTCTCATCTGCTGCAAAAGTGCTGCAGTCAACAAGCTGAGAGCTCTCATTATCCCCTGGCAAATTTGTGTCATCACGTAGCACACAGTAGAAGACTGATAGTGCCAGAAGGAGACTAAGACTGAGGTTTGGTAGTGAGGGCTTGCAATTGCTCATGTTGTTATTGCTAGTTCTGAACAGCTTGTGGATTAAAGAGCCATTTGTCACTGAACATTGCTTTAATCCATACTAAAAAGCCTATACTTTATTAATGTCAATATCTTGACTGACTTTCAAACTGTTTAATGTAAATATCTCTTAATTGCCACAAAAAGTACCTTGCTGTGAGTGGGTAGATATTTTTCTACTTCTGATGTTTTAGAATTTAAGAGTAGCACTGCTACTGATATCTTCATTAAGGTCTTCATATGACTCCTCAAAGCAATCATTTAAAAGATACCAGTCAAAACCTGGGCTGGAGGTTTATGTCAAAAATGATACATTTTTATTTGCTCATGAAATTTCAGGCTATCCATCTGCTTGAAAACTCATGCAACCTGTCATTGACTTCAATGAATATTGCTGAAAAAATATGATCTTTACTTAAGACTTCATCACTGCTTTATATTTGAAGATTTAAGGTTTTCAGTGAATAATTTTCCACCTACAAAACATGATCTGCCACTACCAGAGTAACTTGAAAAGCATACCTATTTCTGAAGGTGTAAATCTATACTGTGAATATCTTTTTCCTTTAAATCTTCACAGAATTATGGTAGTGTCCCTATTTGCATTCATCTGTTTGTCACAGAATTATTTGAGGAATTAAGAGCAGTCAAATAACATTGGGACTATTATTTTCAAAGATTAATTAAATAAAAATAATACTAGAAAATCAGAAATTTACCCTGTAATTACCCAGTAATTACCTAGGCAATCTAGGTATTACTCTCTAATTAAAACAATAACAATCTATCAATTATCTTGAGCACCACATTTACCAAGTGTATTATTGATAGCTGTGAAGATGGCATTTCAATATACTTCTTAGCATATAATAATATTCCAACACAGGAGAACAATTTACAACTACTCAAAGCAAATATAAGTACACCCTAATAGCAGGCAAAATTTTAATACAGATGATGGAAGTGAAAGACTGTGAGTCTAGATGAAAGTCACTGGGAAAAATATCTTTACTGAAGGTTTTCTCTTTGCCATAGAATGAGAAATTAATTGAATGCATCATACTTGAGTCTTAACCAGATTTGTGTCAAGAAGCCTAATGGTGTCACCACATCTCAATTCTTTCACTGCAACAAAATCACTGGAAGTTGAACTGCAAATAGATGCAATTACCCTGGTGAATGTGTCAAGTCTTCTGTACCAGATTTCAGTCAAGATGAGCAGAAGATTCACTCAGACTCAACAAGCTACAAAGGAGGTCTGCAATACAACAGACAACAACAGAAATAAATTCAGAACTAGACAGTGATTTCTGCAGAGGAAGAAGTATAAAAGCTTGCGCACAGCTAAAGAGCATAAAGATTACCAAAGACTTTTCAGAATATATTAAAAGAAACTTCAGTAGGAACAAAAAAGTAAAGCCATATCCCAGGGGAATATAATACGTGTTTCTTCCAGTTCTTAATGAATATTAATGAAAGGGAGGAATACAAGCCTTTGACATTAGAATATTTTCAGTGTTGAGAGACTTTGTTTGAAAACAAAATTATTTATTCACTAAACAGTTGACTCTGGACTCACTGAACTTATTGTTAAAATTACCTTGGTCTCCATGTGTATGGTCTGCAAATAATCAACAACACTTTTGACAGCACTATGTTAAAAGGACAAATAAAAAAATATAAAATACCAAAAATTACATTAAATCAAGGTTTTGATGGATTACTCTATGGTGAAATGTTTGTGGTTTTTTAAGAAAAGAACAAAAAGGTTCTTACAATAAGTCTGACAGCCCAAGAACTTTACTGGAGTTTGAACATGGAAATATATGCCCAGATTAGTCTGTGGGAATCAAGTCTGGTCTTACAAAAGCTGTCTCAGACTTCAGTGAAAATTTTCACTAATAGGACTAAGAGACTAATGAGATAGTAAATTAATCTAGACTCATAGCCCCAAAGGAGGATAGTGAATCATTCCTGAAGTGTGATTCAAACCATTCATCGTGGACATCTAAGTTGCCATTGTAATTAACAGAGCTCTTAGAAATGTGGTCTTATGTCTTTCATGACCAAATCTATTAAATGCATTTCCCCTCTCTCTTTTTATCTTTCCAGGTGCAGACCCTGCAGAACAGACATTCTCCCATACCCCTACCATTTCCTTCCCAGAACTTTGATCCAAACAAGACTTAACTGGTGTTATCCAGCTATATATCCATGCAGCTGTGATGCCTCTCTCCACATCAATGTTACCAATCAGTAATCATGGTTAATTCAAGTCATTGCCTGGTTCGAGACTACTTCCCATCCTTGAAAGATCAGACACTAGCTAATGCCAATCATGAACTTCAAAGCCCTCACACATCAAGTTGGCTGGGATATTCAACCTATGCCCCCATCTCAGAGCTTGAAATTGCTTTATTTGACTACACTTTGACATAGAGGATGTCCTTGGTAAATTGCTGAAAGAAATGAGCTATGAGAAGTACACATTATCCACATTTTTCCTTTGATTCCAGACTAGAAGACACTTAGCTCGTCTTGTGACTTGAGTTTTTGTTCCTTTCTAAACACCATTTATTACTAGTCACTATCTATTAATAGTGCTTGACACTTCTAAAAAGCTTGTTAGAGTCCTAATAATAATAATAAAAAAAGTTCTCTGCACTTTACATGCAAGTGAGTACCATTGTGACTGTACTGGAGCAATGCATGCTTGAGTGGAAATTGACTGTCTTGTACAGAGCCAGAAAAATTATGTAAACCAGTTAAATCATGCCTGGTTCTATTAGCTGATGGGCAAAATTACATTTTAAAATAAAAATTTCTTTCAGAATATAACCAGGTTTTTAGGAATATAACTAGGTCATGCAGAAAGAAAATTAGAGAGACAAAAGCACATTTTGAAGTTAATTTGGCTACTTCTGTTAGGGATAACAAAAAGCGCTTCTATGAATACATTAATAACAAAAGGAGGGGCAAGGAAAACCTTGTTGGACTTGGGTGGAAATGTAGTTAACAAAGATGAGGAGAAGGCTGAGGTACTTAACACCTACTTTGCCTCAGTTTTCACCAGTAGGAGAGGTGGCCCTTGGGACAACTGGCCTCTGGAGCTGGTAGACAAGGACAGGAAGCCAAATAGCCCCCCTGTGTTCCAGGAGCAAATAGTCGGTGACTTACTGAGCCACCTGGATCCATACAAGTCCATGGGACCAGACGGGATCCATCCTAGGATAATGAGGGAGCTGGCAGAAGAGCTTGCCAAGTTGCTCTCCATCATTTACCAACAGTCCTGGCTCTGTGGGGAGGTCCCAGATGATTGGAAGTTGGTGAATGTCACACCAATTCATAAAAAGGGCTGCGAGGAGGACCCAGGAAACTCCAGGCCTGTCAGCCTGACCTCAGTGCCTGGCAAGGTTATGGAGCAGATCATCCTGAGTGCAATCACACAGCACCCACAGGATGGACAGGGGATCTGAGCTAGCCAGCACGGATTTAGGGGGGGCAGGTCCTGTCTGACCAACTTAATCTCCTTTTATGAGCAAATGGTAAGAACATAAGTGGAAAAGGGGATGAATAAATGTAGCTTTACAGGAAATACCACTGCCTTTAAAATGTAGCTATCACAGGAAAAACCCTTTTACCCCTTTCCTCTCTTTGACCATCCACCTACCCTACTTCCCACACTCTCAGTACCAAGGCTGAAAAACATCTGAGTGTCATATACCTGATGCATGATGCAGTCTCTAAAATCTATTTAAAAAAATCAGCAACCAATCAACTAAAATCAATAACTAGCCTTGTGATCTGGTTCTCTGGGAACACCAAACCAATTCCTTTTTGAAGTCTTTAGTAAACATGCTCTCTAGTGCAACCAGGCAGCTGTCTCTCTCTCTTACCTGTTAATTTGAGTATTTCCATCCTAAAGAAGTCCCAAAACCACATTAAGGATAAGTCATGAACCATGGGCTTGTGTATCTTTGAATTTCCCTTTTTATACCAGTGACCACTCTTCATCGCCCAGATTATGACCAGCTAATGCACAGTTTTAAACGCATTTCATTCTTTGTCAGCTCTCCTCCCTCAGTGGTTGGGTCTCATAGGTAGTGTCTGTCAGACCCTATAAAGAAGATGACCAACAAGAGGAAAGTTGAAAAACAAATCAGAATGACCATACAGCCTCAGGTGTCTCTCAGTTCAGTCCATTAATGAGGAGTTCTCTCAGAAGTTACTTTGATGTGCTGAAAGAACGAGGCATTAAACAGAAGAGCTGTAGCACAGAACAGACAACACCTTCACTGAGTAAGATTGCTACCATTTCAGGAACAGATAGAAGATCCCCTACTCTACCTAGAAATGGCAATATGGTCAAAAGAAGTACACAGCTATGGAGGCTTTTATCACATGGAATACAGCAGGAAACAGCATGGAATCATAAGACTCATGGACAACTCCATCTTCCTTTGGACAGCAAAAGGTTTTAATTTATTACTGTGGAGCAATGAGATACTAGAAAGCTTAAACTACTCGAAGTGTCCATGGGAATTAAGACCTCAACCAGAAGAAATCAACAGAAAGCAAATGATTTATTTCTGTTTATGTTACTTCCATGAAAGAGTGATGTCTTAAAAAAAAAAAAAAAGTGTTTCCTCCCCCCTCCGCCGCTTCTTATTTCTTGACACCTTTCATGCCACACTTTTTTGGCTCAGCAGCCATAAGTCTAGCCTCTGTATTCACCATCAGATGAATGTGTGGGTTCCTCACCCGTATTAGTAGGTGGGTTTTTTTGATAATAAAAAAAAATCTTGCACTGACTAAAATATTTTCACAAATAGGGGATTTCTAGGGAGGCAAACATATCATACCATTTCATGTAGGGATTCATATACCCAACCTATAAACTAATGCATACTTCCATATCCATTAAAAAATCCATTAGCATTAACAGAAAGTACAGTAATGACTGCTAAGCAACAAAAAATGCCATTATTAAGATAGAAATTATGTTAATTACAGTGGTAGAACAGACGCATCTAATAGGAAACCTACATACACAATACTATTTTTTTTTCACCAGTCCACGTGATTGAAATCACAGGTCATAATTTTTAAAACTTACATGGCTATTCAAATCATCACAGAGAGAAACACTTGAATATGACATGCCTTTGCCCACAGTAAATCAACCACCTTAAACTCTTTGGATCAGCTATTCCTTCCTGAATTACATCAACACAACACTACAAATAAAAACTTGTGGTTACATTTTTTTAAGGGACTGCAAAGAGAAGCATGAAATAAATGTAACATCTAACAACTTCCATTACAGAATCAGTGCAGGAAGCAAACAGAAAAACATGATAAAACGTATACAATTTAGAAGAAGACTGCTTTCATACTATTGCTCTTTAGCTGGCAGTTTTTTCACTGAAAACCCCAAGTACAGCTGGAAGAGAAAAATTGGGACAACAATATCTACCACCACATTTTTCGCAAAAGCCAGCATTTCTAAATCTCACAAAGAAATACATCTTATGAACCAATGGGACTAGAAAGAAAGATGAAAAGAAAACCCTGGATGTTTGCAATCTGAGTGTATGGGTTGTTCCAATCACACATTCTATCAGTTTAAATTCCCAGATGAGATAAAACCTGAGGAAGTATATATAAATTCTGTATAACACACAAATGCACACTCTATGACTTCCTTTGCAATACCTGGTTGACTGTGATAAAGGAATTCAGTGTCAGCAAGTGCAAATCACATCTCTTTTAAAGCATTTTATAAAAATGTATGTTGCAAGCAGCCTCTCCCCTCACAGACTACAGATACTATCCCAGTGCATTTTGTCTGTGCAATTTTGCACAGACAGTAAACCAAAAATGCCTCTTACGGGAAAAAAAAAAAAAAAAAAAACAACAAATCAAACCCAAACCTTAATTGACATTTCTTCTGTGAGAATAAAAGCTGATTAATCCTTTGGTGCCCAGGAGTCAGGAAGTTGGTAATGCTAAGCATTAATACAGGCTGTTTACTTTCATAGTATTTACCGACTTCGTCGAACCATCATAGACCCATCTTCCATGTCACTAGATAGTTCACAGTTTTCTTCATGCTTCTGATCCTTTGAAACATTAAAATGAAGATGCCCAACTGACCTCTGGTTTAGGAGAAACACACAAAAAGAGACTATAAAGAAAGATTTGACAAAAGATACAGACACAAATCCTCTCAGGTGCAGGCAACAGTGCTTTCCCAAAAGAAGAAATAACTGTGCCCAATTCAGTTACAGTTATTTGATGTAGTGTAATTCTGTGTACCATACAGTCATAGCAGTCTTGTTAATTTAAGCTCCTCTCTTGATATCAAGCATCATTATCTAAGGTCCTATATGTTGTTGGGCAAGGACTTTTGCAAGCATTTCTGTGACCTTTGCAAGTAAATGTTTCTGTGGTTTACTTCGTTTTTGAGGGCTGAATTTATTCTCACCTCCTCCTGGTGAACTAGGAGAATAAAGTGAACCATGAACTCCAGGAAAAAGTGATTTTCAATACCCTCTTGAGTTTTCCTGCTCCTCAGCCACAATGCCCTCAAACTAATGTGGATCTAATTCACAGATTATGAGAGAGGACTGTCAGGTGAGAAATCTGGACAACAGAACATAATTACCCTTATGACCTATTTGCTGCACAGGGAAGACATAGGGATCAGGGGACATTGCCCACATAAGCCCCTTCTAAATTCTTCTCAGATACAATGAGGGACCTTTAATCGCATTTGTAAAATGGTTAGCAAGGTGATAGAAGCAGTCTGGCTGAAAAGGCTGTTCTGCCCTTCTGCTCTCTGTAAATCTGACATGTATTTCTGCTCTTTGCCAGCAAAAGAGCTTGTCCCTGGATTGCAGTTATCCATTTATAGCTCTGGTGTCAAAGTAACAATTGTAGGAACATCTAATACTTACACCTCCTAATACTGCCCCTTCCCTTTTTGGAGCAGGGAAAAGTATATAATGGCCTTTGAGAAGAATTAAGAAAGGGTGGTTTATAAGTAAATGAAATTTAATCATAATTAGAATTCTATCAAATAGCTAGTAATTCAGTCTGATGTTTGTCTGATTTTGCATTCTAATGTCTTTTGGAAGATAATTGGAAGAAACAAGGATAATATTCTTGCTTCCCTTTTATGAAATGAATCCATTTTAATGCAGGTGTTGAGAGTGAGTATTCCCTCAAATGCCAGTGAAAAATAAAAGCAAAGGAAAGCATACATTTTGCTGAAGGTCTTGAACACAAAACCATAGCATTATAGGTGTCATAAGGAGGTAACTGCGAAACCTTTGTGTATGGAGTCTGGCTGCGATGGAATTGATTTCCCCACAGCAGCCCTCATAGTGCTGTGCTTTGCATAAGTGTCTAGGAAGGTGTTGATAACACATCGGTGTTTTGGCTACTGCTGAGCAGTGCTGGTACAGCATCAACACTGTCTGCTTACATTACCATCCCCCTCTATTGAGAGAAAGATTCTAGGAGAGGACACAGTCAGGCCAGCTGACCCAAACTAACCAAAGAAATATTCCATACCATATGATGTCAGCTCAGGTATAAAAGCTGAGGAAAGGATGAGGAAAGGGAGGGCATTAGTTATTTGCAGTGTTTGGCTTCTGAAGCAACCCTTCTGCATGCTGAAAGCCCTGCTTCCCAGGAGGCAGCCAAATGCTGCTTGTTAATGGGAAGTAGAGGATAAAACTTGTTATTTTCCTCTTTGCTTGTGTGTGCGCAAACTTTCACTTCAGTAAACTGCCTTATTTTGACCTTAGAGTCATTTTTCATTTTATTCCCTCTCCCTGTCTCTGGCTGGGAAGGGGAGCAATAGAGCAGCTTGGTTGGCACCTGGCGGCCAGCCAGGATCACCCCATCAGACCTTGCCAGCAGGGAAGCTCAGAGTATTCCTACCTTCATCTTCTCTGCTTATAACCCCTTGAGCATCTGCTCCTACAGAGTATAGAATCAGGAAAACAAAGAGCACCCTGAAAACAAAGTTAGAAAATCTCACTTACTAATCCAAACTAGAGAGGGGTTTCCAGTCTGTAAGATTTGCATTAAATAAGAAGGTAATTAGTGTGATACCTATTTTAAAAGTACTAATTCCGGAAGACCTGATTGCTCTCTATAAATACATCTAGGAACATATATCGGGAATGGAGAATAGCTATTTAAAATAAAGAACAAGGCTCCAGAATATACAGGTATGATTTAACAGTGTATAATTTTAGGATGGAAATAAGAGAAAAGATTAAACAGCATTGTAGGAGGGAGACAGAACAAGAAAAGACAAGACAGCCTAGTCTGAGTACAAATAAACTTCAGATTCAAAAGGGTGATATTTATGAAAAGGATTTTAATCTGCAGTTTCTAACCGTAATAACAGAGGACTGGATTTACAATCTAGAAGTTTTCTGCTGGCTGTGTTTTCTGCAAACACGGACATTATGCCAATCTCTTCAATCAGAACTATATACTGTAGCTGTACTGAATTCTTTTTAATATTCTTTATGCACATATGTTATCTGTAAGCACAGTTATAAATACAATTCTCCTTCCAGTTGCTTTAAATCAAAATAGTTCTTCAAGTTGTTTTTTTTTACATTATCCGTTTGCTTTTGTTATATAAGGAAAAAAAAGTTTTTAGCACTAACTTTAGAAGAGAATATGGGCTACTGTCATCCCTGAAGGGTTCCTTTTTTTCCATTATGGATTTTCAGGAGTTCTAATAATGGCATGAGACTTCAGTAGAAGTTTGAAACACAACTAAAGTCTAATTCTGTAATAACAGAAATATCTTTTACATTAAAACTTCTTACAAAACTCCTAAAATCTCAAAACTTTCTAGTTACGTCTATTGATTTCTAAAGTCCATGCAGCTGCCCAATGCTATAGGAAACCATTGCACAGGACTCAGTCTCTGGGCAGGAGGTAAATTAAAGTGTCTTTTAGCTATCATCCACACAGTGCTAGTGAAAGCTGACTGAATTTAATGATAGGAATTATAAGGCCACACTTTTTTTCACTGAACTGTAACAGCTGAGTTCACATAAAGCTTCTCCACAGCTGTAGACTTGGCCATTTTCCTCTAAAATAGATCACACCATATATTCTCTGTTTCAGGAGTGCAAAAATCAAGAGGCTGTACAAGCAGTTTACAAGCAAGCTGCTCAGAGAGCCTTGTCTAATGAGGCACAAAGTAGCCTTGTACGTCACCTTCTATCCAGGATCTACCAGTTCATATTTGGGCCTCTTTTGTAAACATGTTTCAGGGGTTTCAAGGGTGTTTTGATGAGTTTCATTGAGAGGATAAATTTGCTGTTGTAGGAACAACGAAATAAGATGCCATGAGTGGTTCAAAAGGCAAAGGACACAAACTGAAAAACAGGAGGTGCTCTCTGAACATCAGAGTGTAACACTTTGCAACTGAGAGGATGACTGAGGACTAGCACAGGTTGCCTAGACATTTTGTCAAGTCATTCACTGAAGACATTCAAAAGACTGTCTGGACAGTCCTGCACAACCAGGCCTGGGTGACCCTGCTTGAGCAGGGGAATTGGACCAGATGACATCCTGAGGTTCCTTCCAACCTCCAACATTTTTTACACACACTTTTTTTGCTTCTTAAAAAATTGCATGATATCAAATTTGGGGAAAGTGAGGGGGGAAAAAAAAAAAAAGAGAGAAAATATTCTTCCTGTTGGAAAGATGAATATTCAGAAAATATGATAGTTAAGAATAACTGTCCAAATCAACTTTTCAGTACTTTCAGTACTGATGTTCCTGCATCAGGTACAGCCTATCCACCGATCATTTAAGGAATTCTGATTATACAGGAAATGAAGCAGCTCTTCTAGGCACCCCAACTTTATTAAACATAGACACTGGAAACTGCAAACATCAAATATCAGTGAGTTTCCCAGGACAAGCATATTTGATTTGTTAAACAATTATCAGCCATCATCCATCCATTTTTTCTCTTCAATTATTTAATATGAACAGTTGATTTCTTATCAAAACTTTCACTTTTGCCAAGTTTCTTCACTGTTCTTTGTGAAATAATTAGCAAAACTCTTTAAGACTTGAAGGATGAAAATTGGATGACACACAGATTCTAAACAGTTTCATTAACTGATTTATCATTCTGGGTTTACAGATATGAGAAATCCCAAATTAACTTAACAGAAAATGTTAATGTACAAAGTTAACCACACTATCAGTTTAATGTACAAGTAATATTTTAAAAGTAATACTTTAAATTGCTTCTTTAGACAACAAAACACATGAGATAAAAATTAATATCTTTGAAAAATAGTATGAAGTGAAAAATGATTCATTGTAGAAATGCTGTATTAAGGTTTTTAAAAAAAACCCTTCTTAATAAAACTTAAATCAGAGCTGCCTAGACATTTCTTATTTTTACCGGGAGAAGACTAACCACAGTCTATAACATTTTTTTTGTAATCTTGTATGCTATTCTATAGACTGTTCTCAGTGGTCCCCAAAACAATTATAATGAACTGAAACAATTCAACTTCAGTTTATCCTCAAATACATACAGCCTGGAAAAATGTAAACCTATATCTTTCTAAACTTTCCAGAACACAGTAAATAATTTAAGCCCCTGATCCCAACCCCTTATTTTTAAAAAATGAGTTTTCCCCCTCACAGTATTTTTATTGACTCTTTTCATTTTAATATTCTCTACAGTAGTGAACAGATTTTGAAAATAAGTCATAGAGTATTAGCAACATTTTCTTCAAAGTGATAAATATCAAAATACCTTCTTCAACATTTTCAAAAGGAGTTTAAAAACTGATGTTTTCATTGATTGAAATGATGCTATACTTAATTTTGTACCAAGTGTGCCTCCTCCATCATGTAAATACTGGATTACTTTACTGTTCTCTAATATTAATATTGACAGAAAGTAACCAGCAGTACTATAGCACTTTAAAAATTTAAAACCTATTCTCTAGTCAGTGCCAAGAATAAAAAGAATTTGTCATTCTTTGACATATTCACAAGCTAGGTTTTGCCACATATTTTATTTAAATTAAAAATAAAGGCATTCTGCTTCTGGTGCCTGTATTAAGTTATTTTGTTGTGCAGGTCTGATGGTGTTTAAAAGGTGAAGCCAATGAGATAAGCCTGGGAGCTTATTTTCTCCATATTTATAATTTTAACTGCCGCTTTACCTCAAAGTATTAGAGCAGAGAGTTCATTACTACCTGAAAAGGGCTACTACATTGTATGTGTGAGGAGGTCATCTGAAACTGATGACTTTTAAAGGTCATACACAAAATGAATTTGGGCTTTGCTGAAATACTCTCCTTTGCACACTAAAAATCTTATTTTAACAGCAGCTGTAAATGTTGCGTAAGTAGAAATGAGAGATTTCAGCTACCTTTGCCTAGCTTCACTCTGCCATAAATTTACTTTTTACTTAAATCTCCAATTGGGAGAATACTCATTTACGGTGTTTTTAAAAGTCACTTTGCTCTGGCTCATTATTTGAGTGATGAATTGATAGTTTCTATGATTTTGTTTCATTTTTACTCTTTGTTTTCATAAATCTCCTGTTGCATATACATTTTGATAATGGAAAGGAATTTTTTCCTTACTTCTGTTACACTGAGGAGCTTAAAGCCTGTCAGATTTGTGGAGGCTGCAGATTCAAAAACAGACAGCTAGGCTGCAAAATGACACAATAAGAGATGTTTCCTTAGTGTGTAACTTCATCAATTTCCCCCATTTTTTTCTCCCTAAGGCTGTGTGAAATTTATGGAATGTCAGATCACACCTGACATACAAGCAAACACGTATACAGTCTACTGCTTTACTTCCCTTGTGGTCACATACATACAAACATTTTTGTTCCAGTGCATTCCAGCACTTGAATCCTTCCCACATAATAATGGCCCTTAATGAAAACACCTAAATTAGAGACTCAGCTCCCTCTATAGTCAGTAAAGAAAGACTGTCACTTCCAGAGAACAAATCAGATTTTTCCCACTATCTTACTCACTCCTTTTTCAAGGCCTGTTGCGTAGCACAAATCTGGACTAACAAATAGGTACTTGTTAGACCAGGACCACCAAGTCAGGAGGGAGAACATATTCTTACATATACATGTGCTATCTTGACGGGACACACAACAATACAAAACCAAATCAACTTTAACCCCTTCCAGGGATGCTAATTGCAGGATCTGTATTTTAGGTACTTACCCACACTAGGAAGGAGGCAGTAAAGGCAGAGGACTGTTTAATCCAACTAAGGAATGTACTTCAGGTCATACATAATGCATACAGGGTTTAGACAAGCAAAAAACCAGTCCATCCTGCTGAAGGTGGAATATGATGAATATGTGATGGTGTTAAACTGGCTGCGATGAGAAGCCAACAAAATTATCAAGAAGCAGAACAGCCACAGAACCATGTCCCAAACAGCTCTGAAATACCTAAGGTATGTCTGGATCGAGGCTACTCCTGAGAATATCATACTGATAGTATAGTGTAGCAAGTCTCAGGGGTTACATAGGGATGCAGATTTCTTTGAAAATACCCAAAAAGATTGTGCCAATTGGATATCATCTGATTTTGGAACATATGGATGCTGCCTCTCCTTTCCTGGTAGGCGCTGCCTGAGAACACTTGCCGAGCCCCCTTTGCAGTTTTGTTTGCCTCATGCCTTTCACTCTAGTCTTTCTGCTAGCCAATTCCCTTCCAGGAAGGTAATTCTTGGTTATTTGCTGCACCTGATCAAGAACTGGCACCTCTGTGCCTTTCCAAGTGTTGTAATAAACCTGTTCCTGATCTGCCAGCCTATATCACTTAGAGGCTAAAATACAGCATCCCCAAAGAATTCCTTGCTCACCCTACATTGAAGAGATTTTACTGTGGATTCTCTGAAGGGTAGTGGTGACAAACGCCCACTTCCATGCCAGTAATGACAAAGAAAGGTACCTAAAGCACATTGCCCCAGTGGGCATGTACTCCATGTCTCCCACTGAAATTCAAGTGAATTTTGAGCATTTCTCTCTATCTGCATTAAGAGAAGCTTTGCAAAGGACAGATATTTGAACCTATGAAATGCTAAGGTTTTGTGTAACTATAAAGCTTACTGGTATCTAAAGGTCACAAAGTACCAAACAGCTGGATCACATCAGCTTTCACTGTGTGGATTTGCCCCTATCGGTTTAGAACATTACAGCTTCAACACAGAAGCGCCCAAATCTCTCTCTGTTGTTCACATAATGATTTGAAAGTGAGACAAAGAACAATTTTAAACTTCTGGAGAATGCCTTATCTTATTCCATTGCCACTGACATTTCTAAAGAAGTATTTGGATAAGCTTTCAGTATACACAAAGAATTGAATTAAGACAATTTTTTTATGTCTACAGATATTCATGAGAGTAGAGAACTGAGTCAAAAAACAAACTCATCTTTAATATCCAAAACTGAAATGAGCAGAACCTTAATTTTAATAGCATGAAACCTCTTTGTTTACAAGCACCTCTGATCAAAGTTCTGCAGCTTGTAGAGAAATAAGTAAAAGACAGAGACAAAATATCTTGGTCTTAATTCACATAGCTGAAAAGAAAGAACTATA
This sequence comes from Empidonax traillii, assembly GCF_003031625.1. Classification (NCBI taxonomy): domain Eukaryota; kingdom Metazoa; phylum Chordata; class Aves; order Passeriformes; family Tyrannidae; genus Empidonax; species Empidonax traillii. Next base: position 180,283 of record NW_020955453.1, on the reverse strand, counting down.
GTTTTTTTTATTTCTCCTGCAAAGTCCAGAAAAATGTGACACACAACCCACATTATACCCTCCACATAAAGAAACTTTAACTTAAGGAGGTCTTGAGACATATGGCAAAAAAAAGTTAGTTTTGAACTACATTAGCACAAAATTTGTAGGCCAAAAATGGAGTTGAAGGGTGCTGTTCTATTTCGTGACAAAACTTATTCATGTTAGGAGAGGAATATCTACCCCAAAAAATGTGTAATAGGTCTATACAGATAGGCATGTGCCTGTCTAAAGAATTCTCTCTGAGAACAAACCCACCATTCAGAGTGACGTATGAAAACACTGCCAGGGCTTTAGAATTGGTTGCTTCCAGAATTTCACAGCTAATTTTTTGCAGAGCATGTCATTAACATGTGAAGAACTTCATCTATGCATATAAAGAAAGTGGGTTCTCATTTTACACCTGAAATGAGAAGATCCTATTCAAAATAAAATCTTATATCTTTCTTTTTCTATCAAACCAGTATTCAGTGATTAAAATCAGTGCCCAGGGACAAGAGTAAATTAGAAGTTATCTAGCTCACTACCTTGAGAATTTATGTCATAGCTGCTAGTCAAAAATTCCTTTTAAAAGTTTTGGGAATACAATGATCATAATGTATCTCCATGTAACAGACTTTTGAGCCTCAGTTCCTAGTTTCCCCTTTCCTCTCCTTTTTAAGCAAAGAGGAGTGCCTGAGAAATATGAAAGGTTTATGTTGAGCCATTTGAACCTATTGCTTCTTGAAATAATTTCTGACAGTGACACAGTGTAAAAAAACAAGTTAACAGAGGCTTTGATGGAAGAATCACTGCTTACTTTCAGAATGCAAGCCCTACTTCATGAACTATGAAATTTTTTGTACAGTCACATACAAAGAATATTATTTTATCTATGCTCACGTGTAATTGCAACAACATGGATCTTTTGCCAAGGGTCCCATCAGATTTCTGGCCAAAGGTTAATAAGGCGGAAATTTAAATCATCGAAAGCCTTGGTCATATTCTTAGTCTTTCTTTTCCCTTCAGTTGGCCAGTAACACAAAATACATCTTTTTCACCTTCAGACAAGTGTGACATAGTACTATCATGCTCAAGCAACAGAATTTTTGGGAATATGTGATGTGACATAAAACTTGCTTCTCTGACTTATTGAGCAGCACCTAATAGCCAAGAACTACACGGATAATTTAAATACAAAACAAACCCTTAAGCCAGGGAAACAACCGGAATGTCCATAATGCCCTCTGAATGACTGCTTGCTTTGTTCTGCACCTTGACTGTGAAACAGGGGGAAAGATATTCTGAAGAGTATAAGATTTTGACAAAAGTATCCTGATACATATTTCATAAAACTAGGGAATCTGGGCTATCACAGAAAATACCTAGCAGTTTGAGAGATATGAGAAAAAGATATAGTGCAAATATGGGTATGTCAACACCACTGTGGGCTAATTCTTTTTCAATATGCATAGTTTAGATATTTAGAGTCACATCATTTGCTGTGCTTAATTTTGACAACATTTCAGTAATATTGAGTGGGACTTAACAGCTGGATTTGATGTTTAAAAGCTAGAAAATCATTACTTGTTGTCTTGGAAACCTGGTAGTTTTATTGTTGAATTTTCTGTTTACTCTTATTTAAACTCCCAAGTCATACAAATAAAATATGGGTTTAGATTGACCTTTATCTCATGTTTTGAATTTTGGATGTAAATTTGCTCAGTGTTTAAATATACTTGAACAAAACAATGGTGGTGAAATGAAAATATCACTTGACTGGACTATAATCATGCTGTTGTTTCCCTGGTTCTCGGTTCCCAGTTCCCCAAATCTCAGCAGCAAGCTGTTCTGAAACACCCAGAGTCCACATCCCAAACACCATCAGCTTCCACATTCTCTTCCAGGTAAACTCTTTAGCAACTGCTTTACATTCCATTTCAAGTTTTATCATGCACAGAAGAGAAAAATTGCTGACAAACCTATAGTTTGGGTTAGCATGCTTTTGATGAAGACAGCACAGAATTATTCATAAATTTATGAGACTGCAGTAATTTCTGACAAACAAACCTTTTAATATCGAGATCTGAATCTACTGAAAAGGCAGAAAATCAACTTCTAAGTGAGTGTGGGACTTTCAACGGCATAAAAGAAAAAAAAAAGAGCTACTTTGCCATCTGTCTGAAGGGGACAGAAAAGTAGCTGGAAAACCTGGCATACCAGCTCTCTCTTCACCATCTCCTGAGAGAATTACAGGTGTTTAGGGATCAAGTACTTAAGGTATGGAAATACTGTGTGGGTTATTTACTTTCTATAGGAGCTGAAGGATATTCTTGTGAGAAAGAAAAAAAGGAAACAAAAACACAAATAGAGCAAGAAACACAAGTTTCCTTTCAGATATAAATTGATTGCTGCAATTATTAAATGAAGAAAATGCTCCTGTCATGAAAAGCACAGTTTTTGTTACTAGAAGAGAATTTAAATTGAGCTGTTTACCTCACATATATGGTTGGTTTTGGACCTGAATCATAGTTGCCAGGGTGCACTTCAGGTTAGGAAGTGAGGTGGTAAAACTGCCTGAGAGGGTCTCAGCTATGGATCTTAATTCACCAACCACTTACAATGTTATAACTCTTATTCCTTGCACCACTGATGCCTGTGAAAATACTCAGAAACCACACCAGAGTAAAAAGCCACAGAGGAGCCCCTGACCTTGTGGGAACATGTAGTACATTTCAGAAGTCACTTTCCACAAACTTAGTTTTCTCTTTTGACTTCTAAGACAAGCCGACAAACAGCACCTAGTTGCTGGGCAGAGATGTAACTCTGGAAAGTGGTATTGCCACTGCTAGTAACAGGATAAAAGCTTTGTACTGAGTTTTCAAAGCCTCAGAACTGAGGTTTACCCAGTTGTGTGAACTTTGGTTTACATGGTTTAGCTGTGACTGCAATTTATCTATCTGGCTATTTGTCTGTATGTAATGTGTTTTGTTTATGTGTGTAGAGTACAACCATAGTTCTAAATGCATAGCAGTAACAAAGACTATATTGAGCTATTAGACAGCATTCAGAGGAGGGCAATGAAGATGAGGAAGGGCCTTGAGGGGAAGCTGTGTGAGGAGCTGCTGAGGTCACTTGGTCTGTTCAACCTGGAGGAGACTGAGTAGAGGCCTCATTGAGGTCTACAACTTCCTCATGAGGGGAAGAGGAGGGGTAGACACTGATCTCTTCTTTCTGGTGACCAGTGACAGGACCTGAGGAAATGGCCTGAAGTTGTGTCAGGGGAGGTTTAGGTCGGATATTTAAAAAAGGTTCTTCACCCAGAGGAAGAGGCACTAAAACAGGCATCCCAGGGAAGTGGTTACAGCACCAAGCCTGATAGAGGTCAAGAACCATTTGGATAATACTCTCGGGCATGTAGTGTGACTCTTGGGAATGGTTCTGTGCAGGACCAGGAGTTGGACTCCATGATCCTTGTGGGTCCCTTCCAACTCAGCATATTCTGTGGCTTCTGTGACTTATTAGAGGTAGAATTAGATATTTATGACTAACATAATAGAATCATAGAAAAACTTGGGTTTGATGGGACCTTAAAGTTCATCTAGTTCCACTAGATAAGGTTGCTCAAAGCCCATCCAACCTGGCCTCAAACACCTCCAGGGATGGGGCATCCACAACTTCTCTGGAGTACCTACTGCAGTGTGTCACACTCTTCCAATGTCTCATCATCCTCATATTTAAAAACTTCTTCCTTGTATCCATTCTAAATATACTCATGTAAAAGTATTTCTCATCTTTCATATAAGTACACTTCATTTAGGCTGCACCAAAGTCTCCTCAGAGCCTTTTCTTCTCCAGCTCTCTCAGTCTTTCTTCAAAAGAGAGATGTTGCAGGCCTCTGATTCTTTTTGGTACCTTCCTCTGGAATTATTCTAGTGGGTCCACATCTTTCTTCTAATATAGGTCCCAGACCTGGATGCAACACTCCAGATGGGGTCTTATGAGTAGAGAATCACCAAACTTAACTTTCTGGTCATGCTTCTTTTTATGCAGGCCAGGATACAACATATGATATAATGCAAGAACTACCATCCTGGCATGACTGCACAGGCTCTCAGAAACAGAGGCATAAGGTGTAGTTCAGGGAAGTACTGGCATGGAGTGATAAGAGGTGGGGCACAGGCTTGGCACGGAGGGTCCACAACTATGAGCAACTCACCCATAGTCAGTTAAAGAAATGGAAACCTGGAGCCCAACGAAAATAGTTTTGGGCTAACAAAGAGCACAAAGACTTGGTGCCTAAGGTACAAAACAGTCCTATGTAGTAAGCTCTGATGTAACCTGGAGCTGCAGACCAATGAAGAAAGAAAAGCCTGCCAACAAACACAAAAATGATCCAAAAATCTAATTTTGGATGTAATGATTTATTGTTACTCTGGAGTCATGAAAATGCTTAGATGTGTCCTGGATCCACACATAAAATCTACAGTCATTGATTTTTAGCATGAGTTGACCTCAGCCAGGTCGAGATCATGGATTAGACTGTAGCACCCAACCTGTCACATTCCACAGATTAGGCCAGAATCCCACTTTGGATCCAGGTATCCTTTTACAGAGCCTTCAGGAAGAAAATAGGAAAATTCCTACATCTGCTCAGCCTTAGTCATCCATCTCCTCTCTAGTTATTATGTAATTAATGTTTTCCCTAAATCATTCCTATTTTATACCTATCATCGCTATGTAACATTGCAGATCTAAGTTTTTATCTCTCCTTACTTTGCTAGCCAACATTACACTGACTAGAGGAGAAATAAAGATGTTTACACAGAAATAGAATTCACTTGTGTTTTTTGTTTGTTTGTTTGTTTTGGGGGGTTTTTGTTTGTTTGTTTGTTTGGGTTTTTTTTGTTTGTTTGTTTGTTTGTTTGTTTGTTGGTTGGTTGGTTTTTTTTTAGAATATAGAGTTGAACATGATTTCAGTATAGCAGAGACAAGCCAAGACACTCCTGACACCATTTCAGAACTGATTAAACCACTGGGCATTAACAGAAGTAGGATATGGTCCCAGGAGGAAGTTTTAACAAGACTATTTTAGTAATATCTTGCTATCCATCTCCTCTTCATCTCTCACTTAAGAGATTCTCCAAAGATCATTTAACAGCATAATCTGCTAACCACTGTCATTACCATGTTTTTTCTGACCTTCACCCTTCCTTTTTTATTTTAAAATAGATATAGAAATACAGATAGAGTAGCCTAAAATAAATTTTTATTTCATTTCAGTAACAATTTAGACTTTTAAGACTACATGTATTAGGAACTGGAGAAGTAGAGTGGTATGTATTAGGCAACAGGCAACAAATGGAAAGTGTGTGAAGTCATTTTCTCATTTTGCAGTGGGAGTAAGGAACCTCTTCAGTCACTGACTAGTACAGAAGATTCAGTCTGTGAGTGCTAGTCCATCCCCTTCCCAAATGAACATAGGATGTAAAGGAGGGTCTATCACAAACATCAGGAGTGTAAAAACAGTCATTTCTCATTATCTAGGTTATCAACTTACTTACAAAAAGAGGTGTCTCTTCTGGATTTGGGTGTAGGACGTGATGAACGTAATCAAATAGCAGCTGGTCTGGAAAATGAGAACCCTAGTCAAGGTCAAGCAAATATAACCGCAGCCTGCAGGTCATGTGATGTATACTTTCCACCCTCCTCAACCTTTCCAAGGTCTCATCTGAATCACTACACAATGGAAAACAGTTCAAGGAGCTGGCAAATGTAAGCAACAACAAAAGGAAGCTTAATCACAAAAGAGAAAAAGACAGAAGAGACAATTGCCAACTTCACAGACAGCAAATGAAAGGTACTAACTTCACTGCTGCCATTTGTAACTAAAGAAGCATTACTTGCATCTAGAAATTTCATGTACAATGTGTACTACTAAAAGTTCCCAGTCCTCCACCTATTTCTTGGAATATGTTTTCAAAATAAGGTATTGGTCAATAATATTTGTTACTTCTTTGAAGATCTTTTGCTTCTTTCAAGATTTTTTGCAAGAAAGGAATGGAAGGAACCAAGCAAAAAGAAGACGACCCTGGTTTGATTAAAAGTACACCAAACAAGGGTACATTACATTCTTCTCTTTGAAAATTTGCAGCAATAAAAGTAGATCATCAGCTAAAGAAAGGTAAACTAGAATTTTGTACAACCATGCTTCCAAAAATCAAAGGTAATTTTGGTGAAGCCAGAGACCTAAATCAAAGCACTACTGTGATTCTACATTGCCATAAAATGTATTGCCTGCAGTCGCTAACTTTTTTTTTTCTGAAATTTTACATCAATTAGCTCACATTCTGCTTTTAGCATCAAAGTATTTCCACGCTTTGATAAATCACAGCTGAGATGTCAGGCATCATTGCTCCTTGAATGAGCCTCATAGATGTAAAAAAGGCAATTTTGCAGGGGGTTAGAAATCGGGAAAAATCTTACCTCACAGGAGCCACTAGAAAAGAAGGCAGCTTAGGTATGAATCATGTTTGCTGAGGGTGTATCACATTCTTTTCTCTGGTTCCATCAATAGACCAGATCCATTCTCCACTTCTCTCAGACATTACTACAGTTGCCAGAGATCACTACAGTTACCAACTACAAGCGATAGTTTTGTCATTGGTTCATTTTAGGGCTTCTCTTGGTCCTTAGATTCAAAAAATCAGTTACAGAAGGACAAAACAAAATTACAAACTCATAGAATCATAGAATTATTTAGGTTGGAAAAGATCTTTAAAACCATTGAGTACAATCACAACCTTCTTGGCCACCTGGACACAATGCTGCCTCATGTTCAGCCAGCTGTCAAACAGCATACCCAGGTCTTTTGCTGCTGGAGAGCTTTCCAGTCACTCTTCTCCCAGCCTGTACTGCTTCACAGGCTTGCTATGAGCTAAGGGCAGGACCCGGCATTCGGCCTTGTTGAACTACATAGAATTGGCCTTGTCCCATCAATCCAGCCTGTCCAGATCCCTCTGCAGGGCCTTCTGACCCTCCAGCAGATCAACACTCCCACCCAACTTGGTGTTGTCAGCAAACTGAATGATGTCCTTGTCCAGATCACTGACAAAAGTATTAAACAGTCCCAAATACTGAGCCCTGCGGAATATCTCTTGTGACTGGCTGCCAGTAGGATGTAATTCCTTCACCACCACTCTCTGGGCCAAGTCATTCAGCCAGTTTTTACCCAGAGAATGGTGTAGCCATCTAAGCCATGAGCAGCCAGCTTGTTCAGAAGAATGCTGTGCGAAATGGTGTCAAAAGCTTTACTAAGGTAAGCAATATCCATAGCCTTTCCCTCATCCACTAAGTGGGCCAGTTCATCAAGCAACAAGATCAGGCTGGTCAAGCAGGACTTTTTATAAACACATCCTGGCTGGGCCTGATCCCTTGGTTGTCCTGTATGTACTGCATGATGGCTTTCAAGATGATCTGCTCCTTGAAGAGGTCAGACTAACAGACCTGTAGTAACCTGGATCTCCCTTCTAACCCACACCACCAAAGGATGTGTAGAGCTACTACTGCTATAGGTCAGCAGAATGTTTCTGCACATGTTTTCTCTGAATAGGCAGGGAAAGGAAGTTTGAAGGTAGATGGCAAAGGCACATGAAATGTCTAACTGCCTGTCATAGTTTTGCTGGTTCTTAGAAACCAAGCAGCAATTTTTCCCTTCCCCCTGCCCCCTGCATGGAGGAGTGTTTAAATGGGCAGTTAAGTAACACAAAAGGACCTGCCATAAGGCCACATTCCAAGTCAATGGCCCTCAGAATCTTGCTTTTGGGGAAGGAGGAGGAGTTCTTTTTTACTTTTTTCCCCTCTCATCTCCTGGGAAACAGGAGGGAGGACTTCAGGCTGCTGCTGAAGCTGGAACAAGGTCGGAGTGAAGGCTCAGAGTGGCTTTTATTCTTGGCCTGGCTGTCGGCTGTGGATTCTGCTTGGATTTTCATTGGAGAGGAACTGTTTCGGGAGGATTTTCCCCTTCCCTGTTCCTACTTGTTTCTTTCTTAGCAGTGGCTCTTGCACATATCAAAGGGAAAGGGAAAAAACTATACCACATGATTCAGCCAGTAGGACAGAGTGAGTTTCCCATTGGGATAGACTTTTTTTTTGTTGTTGATTCTCTCCCTCCTCTCTCTCCCCTTTCCCGGGGTGGGGGGGGAAGGGAAACCCATTTTCAGTTTCTCCAACACATCCAGGAGGGTGTCACCCCATGTGGCAACAACTAGTGATCCCACAGCACCCCCTGCCAACCAGCAAAAAACACTGCAGGCTCTGCATTTCCAGTGATCCAACAGCACCCCTGTTAATTGTGATTAGAATTGCACCAAAGGGCACAAACTGAACTGTTTACCTTTTTTTTCCTGTGTTTGTTTATTGGTTTGTTTTTGAAGGGGATTGTTTTGTGGGTACAGGAGCATTGTTTGGTTGTTTTACTTGTTCTCTTTCATTGTTTCTGCCAATACACATATATATATCTTTTAATAAAGGGCTGTTATTTTTCCTTTTTCCACATTTTTCTTTCCCATCAATCAGAGCCTCCTAATTTCGGATTTACAATTGCTTAGATGGAGGAGTTTGGGTCTTCCTCATAACTCATCTTCAGCAAAACACTTGTGTCTCATTTAAACTGAAACACTGCCCAGCATCCTTTTTGTAGATAATGGATGCCTGTGTGGTCCTTGTCTAATCAAAACACTTTGCTAGTTGCAGGCAATGGATGGTTCCTCCTGCATTTGTAAATTTTAGGTAATAGGCTTCTAACATTCAAACACTCCACTTCCACTTTTTCTCTGGGCTCTGTTAGAGCTCACATTAACGTTTTAGTTAACCTGCTAATCTCTTAGCACAAACACAACAGGCCACTTTAAACAAACAGATGGAAATGTGAGAAACATAATGGTTACATGATGTAAAATACCCTGCAATCAGCAATGACTCACATTTATTTTTAGTAATAGTCCTTCCAGAGTCATTCAAGTTTCCTCCCAGAGATGCATTAAGTTCTCAAGAATGAATAAACCCAGCTACTGAGAATTGTGGGGTTTTGACATACAACACTGTACACTTTACTTTCAACAGTTCATACTTACTGTAGACTGGTTGCTGAAATAATTCCCTTTGTTGCTGCCTTTGGCTACTGGATCATCTGAAGGACATTATTATGTATTAGTGGCTCGCACTATCCCTGGCACAGTAGCCCGGGAGAGCAGCTGCACTGTGTATATGAGGTGGTTTGCTGCAACCCAGTGGTGAAATGTTTTTTGTGGATGCTTCTTTTTTTCTACAAGACCACAGCCAATCAGCCAGTGGTGTACCAAGATACTCTGTGAGAATGTTCATGAAAAGGAAAACAAAGTAAAGAACAGCAGAGATTCAGCTTACAGGCAGAGAAACAGCCAGGTGAAGCTCAGGGGGAAAATCATCTTCTCTTTGCATATTCTGGAATACTCTTCAGTAGATAATTACTTGGCAAATGGATGCTATCAGCTGCTCTGGCTCAACTAGGTAAATATCTGGAATTCAGTTGTTAAATTAGGAATATCCTCTATCCAGACAAGGTTCACCAAATCAATCATAGCTTTGGAGACTCCTACAGCAAACATGTCAGAGTTGGCTCTTGACTGTCAGTTCCGTTTGCTACTGTGCAGAGAACTGCAACTATTTTTTCTCCAGTGATAAATGACAGATCCATTGCTAAAGCATACACCAGTGCATAAATGACAGAATTAGTTCATCAGTCAAGAGAAGGTGGCAAATGGCTAACAGAAGCTCATAATTGATAATCCCTAAATTAGCATTCAGCTAAACTCCAGGAGCTGGCCAGGGTGCGGAGGACTCTTCTGGAAACTGCTCCATGGATAGCAAAATATCAGCCTGGTAAGAACTCCTTAGATTTTTAGATTCTTCTGGACATATCCAAGGAGAAAAAATTACATATATCTGATCATTAAGCATCGATATCAAAAGCCTCTCAGTTATTTTGGGCATATCAGGACATTAAAACTGGGATCTAAGCACTGCTGAAATTACTACCATGGGCACAGACACAGATTTGGAGTCTTGTCTGGCATGCCACAGTGAACTACAGAAATCACAAGCTTAATCACATGTCCACATATATATGATTAGTTCAAGATGTAGTGCCAGAAACCTCAGATTCAATTCTCTCTTCCTATGACTGTGTCCCTTCCTATAGCAGTTCATTACTTAGATTCTAGTGACATTTTTATTGATTCAGAGACAAAGGATTAGTGACAGACTGCTACAAATTCTTCTGTCCCTGACATGTAATTATTCCTGAAACAAACTAATAGCTTTCATTTATCTAGAATAAAAATTTTGAGAAAAAGAACTCAATCACTTAAAATGTGCCTGTTAGCCCATCTTCCTTCTTGTTCTGATATAATTAAGAGATAATGTCAGTGGAAGAGAGTTGCTGTGGGACCCACTACAAAATATATAGCATGGTATTGATCACAAACTTCAAAACAAAGTAGTTATTTTCAAAATGAGTGGACAGTTTTTGACAATTGTTTGTTGCTAAATCTTTATCTGTCCTCCTGCCTTCTTTTATTTCTTGTTAAAAGTTAAAATACTTGATAATGCAATGCAATTAATTTCCAAACTATAAAATAGATCAGAAAATAAATCAGATTCCTTCTTTCTTCCCCAGTAAAGCCTTCACTTTCTTTAAGTTTAGTTTTTCTCACACTGAAAATTTAAGCGAGGGGATTACTCATAACACATATTTTTTAGTAGAGTTTCACTGCATTAGTATACTAATTTGGAATGCTTAATGACACTAATTACACAAAACCAGATGCTTAAGTGAACATTATTTCATAAACACTCATTTTAGTTTGCCACAGAATGTATGTATGTAATATAGTTTTCAGACAGGAAAGACTATTTTTAATTTAGTACATAGAAAAAAAAAAGCCAAGTATGTAGCAGTATTCTTCTGAGAACAAGTGATCAAAGGGTATGGGTAGAATATGCTATTCACATATAGGGATTTAAGACTTGAGGTATCTTGTAATGAAAAAATAAAAACAGGGTAAAAAGATTTTTTTTTTCATCTTTATAGCATTTTTGCCCTAATACCTTGCTTTTTTCAACCTGTTGTATGTTTTGATACTTGAATCTATTTCTGAGAAAATTATGTGAAAGGGCTTTCCGTGCTACAATAGCACTTTATGCACTCAACTGAAAAAGCCACATGGTAGAAGACAGAAGAAGAAGTAAGATATCAATTTGCAGAACACAGGAGAGGGAGTGCTTGTAACTTCTCCAGATGTAACTGCAGTTTTGGAATCCAGACTGATAGCAGAAAGAAAAAAAACTTTTCATAATTGACAGTCATAGAAATTGACCCTGAATATGAGAGCCATAAAAACGATGCTGACTTTTATCTAAACACATTAGCTGAATGTAGAAGACTTTGTATTGCAAAATACATTTGTTACAACCACAAAACACAAATAAAATAAAATCGGTCCAAGGAACTAGAGAAAGCATATTCAATGTGCAATGACAGAGACAATTTTACTTTGCTCTGTGGTAAAAGAGTCATCAGATTCAAGGCAAGTACAGTACACTACATACCATGTAGTGAGTTAATTTGTTATTCTTTTTCTCATTAGTATTTACAGACATACAGAAAACAGGAAGGTAACCTGATGCTTAGAGAAAAATCAACATACATCTCCCATACAAATAAAATATAAATACAGAAACATTTCTTGGGTGTTATATTTCTGCCAGATTTCCATTCTGGAAAGGATTAGACAAAAAATGAAGGAGAAAAAGACATTGTATATGTTAACAGATTCCAACATAGAGGGAAAAAAAACCCCACAGCTCAAAGAGAAATATTTATAGAAAATATAAACCAAGCAACCTTTATATACAGGCATTTCAGAATATTGATATAGCATAGACCATATAAACAAAGACAATTAAGTTCAAATAGAAGAAAAGGAGGGAAATCATAGAGTCATAGACTAGTTTTGGTTGGAAGGGACCTTTTAAGGTCACCTAGCCAAACTTCTTTGAAATAAGCAGGGATATCTTCAACTACACCAAGTTGCTCAGGGACCTGTTCAACCTCTCCTTGAATGTTCTAGGTATAGGGTATCTACCACCTCACTGGGCAACCTGTGCCAGTGTTTCACCACTCTCAGAATCTACCCTCTTTTATTTTAAAACTATTACCCCTTGTTCTGTCACAACAGGCCCTGCTAAAAAATTTGTCCCCGTCTTTATTATAGGCCCCTGTTAAGTACCGAAAAGCCACAATGAAGAACAAAAAGCACAGAAAAAGATCACCAGAAGAAGATGAAAATCAGGCTCAATCAAGCAGCAAGATTAAAAATAACGGAGAAATTTGGTTTGTACTATTACTCCTCAGATCTTGAAAGACTGATCTTCATTGCAATTAAGATTAAAATCTCCACATTTTCATGGGAAAAGTGACTTTTCAAATCTATCTTTTAGATGATTGCAAGATTGAGTTATGTAAGGAACTAAGCCATACTAGGAAAACACTGAAAAGGATACAAATATTTAGGAAATGTACAGCTTAACAACTGAAAATAATTTTAAAATTAATAGTTTTAAAATACTTTTTTCCATACTAAAAGATGTTTCTCTATTTCAGCTGTTTGATCTACATAGCAGCTTCAAAATAGAAGAAATGTAACTATCAGATAAAAAAGAATTAACAAGCAGAATCCTGTGTTTAGATTAGAAGAAACTTGATGAAGCCAATTACAACCTTGAATTTAATTTTGGTTTTGCTTCTCTAGCTGTCAATTTTTACAGTAAAGCTAGTTACAGACTATAATATATTTGTCTTGCCAGGTTTTGAACAAGTGATCATACATTAACTTTATGTTAATTCTTTTTGGAGTTTCAGCAGGGTTGAAGTTGTAGAGAATGTGTTGGCCTTGTGAGGTTTTTTTCCCTTCATTTGTAAGGTAATCAGAACTTTTACAAAATGAGGCTAGCTGACAAAAACTTATTCCAAGGTAAGATCTATTTCCATGTCTTAAATGTAAGCTGCACACTTGAATTGTCCAGGAACATTGAAGAGACGTACTTTAGGTATGTCTATTTAAGTTTTAAACTTTTTATTTATTTTTAAAAGTTGCATATTAACTGGTAATCAGCAAAGTCATGAATAGAATATTAACATAATGGGTAATTTTATGAGACAACTTTTACAATAATATGAAATTAGTTTAATGTTCAAAATAAAGTGAAGAACAGAGACTGCCATCTAACAGCTACTAATATAGCATAGATGAATATTAGTTGGATTAAATCTCTACATTCTCTAAGCTCTTGTTTCCCTCAGTTCAGTAGTCCAGACCCAATAGCAGGTAATATAGATGTGGTGTTCCTTAGGGATGCTTCTGTGTCCCTGTTTGCTGAAGAGAAAGAACCACAGGTTACCACTATTATCACATGTCCCCAGTGTCTGGTCTTTCTGCTTGGCTGCCTACCACCAGCACCAACGCTTGGGAGAGAAGACTGAGTAAAGCTACAAGGGGCATCTGCCCTTATAGACCTTCCCACTCACTGTAAAGAATATGGTAGCATAGACAACAGGGTCCTTGTTTTTACCCTCTTCCAAATCTCCAGCTTTTGGGCTCATATGTCATATACCTTCTTAGTGCTTGGAGGATCAAGTTCCTTTGCCATTAGTCCTAATTAAGGCTATATTTTTATATGCCACTCACTTCTGTGCCAGGAGATGAATCCGACTGTGAGGTGCAAGTGATACTGTGCTGAGAATTTGCCACTTTACTTTTGATGGAGATAACACCACCAAAGACCAAAATACCAAAGAAATGTTGAAAAACATCTGAAAGAAGATTGCTAGGTGTGGTCAAGACTAGATTCTCTCTTATTCTACTGAGATTGTAGTGCTTTCTGCAGAAAACAGTGACTTCGTGAATGAATTCACTTCTCCACCACACACCCAACTCTGCATTCATTCATGGTAGAAGGTTGGTAGATGGTAGGCTACATTTAGTGCCAAATCTGACTGCTGGTCTCAGGAGTATTCCTCCTGTCTTGTGATCCATCTGTGTTACTTCTGAGTAGAGAACAAGAATTTTGAATAGACACTACATACCAAAAGACAGTTCCATTCAATACAAATGACTTTGGCTCTCTACCAATATCCTGAGTCATTCTTCATTTGCCCCCACGTAAAATTCTTGAATTTGCTGTAAGATCTTCCCAGTGATGGCATGAGTTTCCCAAAGTCCTACAAGGACTTTCTCAAAAGCCCTTCATACTGACCAGGTTTGCAATTTCTTTCAAGAGAAGATTTCTTCAGTGAAGCCTCATGAAACACATCCTCCATCCTCTGAAGAATTAGTGACCCTTCAGTGGAAGTAAAGATTGCAATGCAGAAGATAAGATTTATTATTATGAAACTTAATAATTCATATTTTTCATCTTTTTTACTTTAAAAACCCCATTCATTAGGCTTTGAAACTGAAATGCATTTCTGACCTTTTGAAAACTTTATTGAATTTAGCTGATTTTTCTTCCAAAAAATTAGTTATGTAATTCTAGCCTAATATCAAACCCTACTTATTTGATATCTACAAGATATACAGTTTTGTCTTTATATCTTAGTTTTGGTAACTTTTTTTGTTTTAAAGTATCATCAGGTACAATAATGTTCCTTACCAAGTAAACACTTAAACAGGTTTCCTTAAACAACAAGAAAAGTTTCTGGGTTTTTTAATCCTCAAAGGATACATGTGTTAGCTAGTCCTAATGCCTGGAAATACAGTACAATCAGGAGTGCTTATTAAGGGCATTTTTATACAGCTGAATGCAACATCAGTCCTTGAAAGAAGAACTATAACTGACATTTAAATCATGATAACTGCGCACTGGTATACAGTGCCCATGAAAATGCCACAGGGAATATATGCCTTGAACAGTTTCCCCTGAGAGCAAATTAATGTGCCTCATAGCACCTTCTGGTATAAACGTAGCTGTTATCATTGCACTGTGCCACTGATCTCTTAGCACGATAAGTGAAGACTACAGGAAGAGTACAAAAGGTGACATCCTCCCCACTGTCAATATGACAATGAAGGACACTCTGCAACTTTCTTCTCAGGAACCAGCTGCTGCCTTGCAACACTCAGTATATGACAGAAGTACCACTGAAACAATTATATATTGACTATCTCTGATAATGCCAACAGGAGGCAAAAGAAGCAGCATTAACAAAATAACAATGCTCTGGATTTATTCATGGCAGATGTTAACTTTCTCTGCTGGAGTAACAAATACCAAGCATCTTCCCATCCGTGTCATACATCAGTTTAGATATAAGACTGGGATTTCCAGGAAGCTAAGCCAATCAAAGGAGGCTCCAGATGTAATAGAAAGGCACTCTTCATCTCCTTGTCAGCTCTGTCTAAAATTGTACTTGGAGACTGATGCTGAGCAACATGTTTGCAATGCTGCATTAGAGGACATTGCTTCTTGAACATTCAGCAAGGAAACTACAGCTGACAGTGACAGAATTGGATTTGAGCACACAATCTACCAGAAGACACAGTAAATATTTATTCTGATCTTTTCACTCACACAATAGCAAAGTTTGTATTTGATAGTCAATGCAGTTGCAAAAGAAGGAATTGCCTTAAACATACCTTTTTATAGCCCTCAGACAACTATGTAGGCTTGGGCCATTACCTACTTCAGAAACTTCCTACATGTATTAAGACATCCAGGTCTGCCTACAGAGTCAGATCATCAATTTCTATTAAACATATTAATGAAGACTGATTCTCTTCAAAAGTTTATTGTGCACCCCTTACATTCATTTATCAAACTTTCTAATGCATGCTAAGTCAGAGAAAAAGACAAGACACAAACATAATACATTGTTCTGGAAGTCAGTGCTGGCTGAAAACTCTTTATTGAAATGGTTTGATTTTACTAGCTGAGTGTTTGTCTTCTCAACTGCTCATGATAACCATGTGGGAGGGCACACAGCATCCTATAATCTCATTTGGAGCAGAAATAGTAACACATATAAAAAACAGGAAAAAAAAAAAGGAAAAGGTCCTCATGAAATGCAATTTGGACAGAGAAGCATTAGAGAAGCATTTCTGAATTCATAACAGAAGTATGACATGACAAGGAGCATGACTTCAATACAAGAGCTCATCTATCATGCCATGCTGACCGAACATAATTAATTAGCCTAATGAAGAGCAGCAAGCAGTTCAAAAAGGTGGTTAAAAAAATTATGCTTGACTTTAGCATGGTAAAAGACAACTACTGGCATAATACTGATTTTCAGAAAATTTTCTAAGTGACAATTCCTCAGTTGTTTTGCTAATGTAAGATACTGTATACATGTAAGAGTGTTTAATAACCTTATGTTGGCATGCTGTCCTTTCTGGAAGCAGTGGCTGGGAAAGAGGTAGGAACAGCAGAGCTACATGAAGACCTCCAGCCCTGAGACTACTCAGCAGGATGGGTATGAGTAATTGTTTAACAATGAAGCTTCTTTTGAGATCTTGGCAATACAAAATTCTACATGAATCTTTGTATGTTACAGGTAAAAAAATGTATAGCCATTATGATTTTTCTTAGAAATATCCACAAATATGATGCATTTCCATTTCTGGGGACTGTGTGCAGCTATTGTGCAGTCTCTAAGAACTCCCTAATGTCAATTTAGTAGTATGGAAAATTACACCCAGTGCTCATGCTTGTACTGCTTAGTTTAGTAATAAAAAGGCAGACTTCCTTCCTTTCTCTAAGGTTATAACATCTTTTTCATACCACTTCCTCCCCTCCTGGATGGCCCACTTTTTTTGCCGGAAGGTCCCTGGAGCTCCAGGTGCTGTCCAAGTTGTTTGAATTGTTACTGATCTACTGAGACTGCACACAATCACTTCAGGTGTGCTAAATCAGCCTACTAGGATCAGGCTTCTGCTCCTCGAATTAAGACTGTGCAAAACTAAATCTTTAACAGAAATATATTAAGACTCTGATTTCTATAATATCTCAGCTTATTATTTCAAATTGACCACTTGAAAAAGTCTTTTGTCAACTTGACATGCACTGCTTAGCATTAACTTCATTAAGTACTTTTAATATCTTGCATCAGTTAGGACCTCATTTACCCTAATCAATACAAGGGGTCAAAATCCTGAGTCCTCTTGTTCAAACTTTTTTAAAATATTGGCATTCTACTTTTCTTTTAGATCTGTTGAATTTTGTATAACTTCCAGATTTGTTGGAAGAACCATTTAATCTGCTCTTTTAAAACTCCTGTATGTAAATCACTTTGGCCAGATGATTGCAAAATGTTTCATTTTAGCAGAGGTTCTTTCACATATTTCTGAGTTATTACTGGAGTAGAATGTCTTTTATCATTATAACCTAAATAAAACAAGCCAGTCTTTTTTCAACTACAAACTAGAAATATCATTGAGCATTTCCGCTTTCTCACCCATAAAACTGTCAATTTATCCACCTCTGTCTAATAACAGTTAACACTAAATGGAGTTAGATAATAGGTAGAGATAATATTAAAAAAGAATAGACCATAAATAACTTGGAATATATGACACTAGATAGAGCTTCATTTCTTAATTTAATGTTTATCTAGTAATTAAACTGAGCAGTAATGTTTATCCTGCTTGACTACTTATTTTAAAACACTTACTCTTCTTACCTATAGTTCCAGAGCAGAGTCATGTGACATGTTCCTACCCCGTTACCCAGTCTGTCCTCACCACTCCATCTGCACAAATCATTCTGCCTCCTCACCTCCATCCTCAGTAATACTCAGAAGCAATGTTATAAAGAACAACTTTTCTGGATATAATTAGAAGTGATTCTAACCTGTGCCCTGTTACACCACACCATACGCAGTACATATGGGCCACAGAAACACACTTTTTAGGTGAAACCAATAATGCATTGGTTTATAATTATAATATTAACATTCTAACCAAATAACTATTAGTTCAGATACAACTATTACAGAAAAAGCAAGAAAGAACACAAAAGAAAATTCCACTGGTAAATTCTCAAAATTATGCAGTTTAAATTGCTACACACACATATATATATATACTCCTATCTCTGCTGTTATACTAACCAATTACTGCTCCAAACTTCTTCATGAAGAAGAGGAGGAGAATCAGCAGAATATTTATATTGGTGGTGGGGTTTCTTTTCTCCTCACTTCAGAGTGTGTTTGACTGTTCAGTGTTTACATTAACTTGCGCTACACTTTGCTCTTCTTTTCCATGGTCCATAATTCAAGGTCTTTCCTTAATATACTATATATCCTGTGTTTTATATATGTTGGGTATTTGGGGTTTATTCTGTTATCCTTAATGGTTTTAATGAGTTCCCAAGGTGGCATTACTTTAATGAGCTATAACTGACCACTGGTGATTTGTTTACAGCCTCTGGCATCTTCCTGTTCTTGTACTTTCAAGGTCCCTGCTATCATCCTTTACAAGTACTCAAATTCACTACATTATTATTCTAGGGTCATAGACAGTTCACTGTACACAGAAGAACTGCTTGGTATTGCTACCTGTAATTTGCAGGACATAAAAATTACTATACCACTACAAAAGTGTATAAGGCTAGCTAAAGCTAAACAAGTTACATAACAGTTATCTGATTGTTAAATTTTTGCTGATTTAACTAAACAAGCTAAAATAAAACTTTATGTAGGACAGAAGAGTCCAGACAAAATAAACTTGGCAAGCCACAGTCCAGAAACTTTCCACAGTCAATATAAAGATTGCAGTCTGTTACCAGCAATGGCAGTACTGTATTTTAAAGGGCTCTTCAACGTACAGCTATCTCCATTTCCAGAATCACATTGTGAATCAGAGTTTTCAATCACTCAAAGAGCCACCAGCAAAGGTATTGGCAAAAGCAGGTGTAATATTTAAGTGACAGCATAGCAAGGTTTGTTGGGAAGGTTCACTCTACTCCTTACTAGATGGTTAAAGCACACAGAGAAAAACTAAAATAAAATCTAAAATATATCAAATATATCAATCACCAAACATCAACCAAATATTATCTATTCGGAGGCTGGGGATGGAAAAGGATAAGGATAGCAAAGGGTAAGGATAAAAAAGGGTGAGGGAGACCCTCCTGTTGAGTCACAAGGTTCAGAATGGAGCCCCTGACTTGATCAACAGTATAGGCCTAAAGGTTTTAACAAAACCTAATTGATAGCCTAATATAAACAATTTAACAAAAGATTCTTTAGAATTTACTGTAGGTACAACTGTAACTCACTTACAGGCCTAAGTTACTTATGAATCTAAAGTACTTCAGAATCTAGGAGAGCAACATTCATAGTAGATTTGCAGTAGGATACTCTCACTTGCATGCTCACAGACCTAACGGAGTGTGTACAATGTTTACCTGTGAAAAATTCCCTTTTCGTTCACTGAAGCACTGACATTGGATGCCTTTGCATCTTCTCCATCAAGAAATGGGGCTATCAGCCCAGCAAAATTGAGAGTTCACTAGCTCTGAGAGGTCCCACCCAGAGGGTGGTTGCAGTCCATTTCAGTCAAGAAGAAGGCAAAGGATGTCCCTTAGGACCACTGTTCATAGGGTCATAAGAGAGTTGGCTTTGGTTGTAGTAATTTTCCATCCTGGCTGCAATTTGGATTGGTAACTTTCTTTGAGGTCAGTTACTTCCTTTGAAAGTTTGATAACAAAAATGTTGTTCCACTTGGGTTGTTATTCAAGCAAGAAAAATAAGTTTCCAAGGCTGTTCATTAAGAAAAGAGGAGCTCATTAGACAACATAGGTTCCTGGAATCAGAGGGTATTTCTGATAAGATCAAGAGGAGCTGAGCCCAGGTGCTGTTCATCAAGGCTGAGGCCTAACGAGCATTTCTGAGATCAGAGTGCAGTCAGAGGAGATGGGAGGAGGGGATGCACCACTACATCACAGAATCACAGAGTGGGTCAGGTTGGAAGGAACCACTAAGGGTCATCTGGTCCTACCTCCCTCCTCAGACAGGGTCTTCTTAGATCACATTGCACTGGATTCTGTCCAGATGGTTCCTGAACATCTCCATTGAGAGAGATGCCACAACCTGTCTGGCCCATCTGTTCTTGTGTGTGGTAACTCTACAGTAAAGAAGTTCTTCCTTGAATTCAGGTAGATTCAGATCCTGTGCATCAGTTTCTGCCCCCTGTCTCATGACCTATTCCTTGGCACCACTGAGAAGAGCCTGGGTCCATTCTCTTGACACCTTCCCTTCAGATGTACACATTCATGAGGTCCCCTCTCAGCCATCTCTTCTCAAGGCTAACATGTCTAATTCCTCAGCCTTTCCTCGTAAGAGAGATTCTCCAGTCCCTTAATCATCTTTGTCACCTTCCACTGGACTCACTCCTCCTACATTACCTTGCGGTCTCTATTTTTTCTGCTTCTTCTCAACACTACTCTGCTTTTAGAGACCACTTACAGGTGATGTTTCATAAACAAGGTCTAGAAAAACAACCCATTCAGCTTTTAAAGTTCATACTGTAGTATGCTGCCAGGCAAGTAGAGGGATCTCAACGTATCAAGATGTCAGCTGACCTCTGTCACCCTCACAGAGGAAACTGTACTTCTGATCAGTTCCGGTGAGAGTGCCTGTCATCAGAATGCACAATCAGTGATGAAATAACAGTGGTCACTGTAGGTGGGAAGGAAAAAAATAAGATGTACAAGGCAGTTCAGTAAGAGCTGAGCTGGTTGTGTATCTAGCCAATTTAGAGTATACAATTATGCCCTATATTGTAAATTGATTTCTCCACCCCTTTGCCACAAAGGTCAAACCACATTTCAGTGCAGAAGAACCAGCTTTTCCCTTTATAGAGCTGCAAACAGAGTACACACAATGAAGAGGAGTGGCAGAGAAAGTTTTTGGTACCAATCAATGAGCAGTGCAGACCTTTTATAACACGCATCCAAAGTCGCCTCTCTCTCTCTCCACAATGCACAGAGATAGGGCAGAGCATACGGAGAAATTATGCTATCAGAAGATTCTTCATCTGCCACTAATAATAGCAAGAACACTTTGAAACCTACTCAACCACGAGTCAACTGGAGGCCTATTGACACATTTATCTGCAAGAATTTATAATCCAATGTCAATAATTTCTATATTGACATATGCATTTACAGAGCACACAATGACCAGAAAAAGCACCACCTTTCTCCCTCTCCACACCCCCACAAGCACACGGAAGTGCACACCCACCAGGGATTCTGCACATGGCCATGGAGCAACACTACTGCAAATGCATAGAATGCCTGTTCTGGGCCAACTTACCTTCACAGACAACATAGGGAGATAAACCTCTGCCAGCGTTCAGCCACTCCAAAGAATCACAGGTGGTTGCTCCACAGGCAGGAGGCTTTCACCAGCAATCTGAAATTGGAAGCAAAGCATTCGCAGCAGCTCCTATACTCTCTCCTATAGCCAGCCTTCCCAAAGGGGAGGGACAGCATGGGAACAGTAGGCGACTGCTGGACAGGCTGTACTTGTTATACCTGATTTTAGAGCTTGTACAAACATGGTACCATTCAGCCACTCTTTTCAAGCCTCACATTACTCCCAAGAGTCCCAGATGTTAGAGAGAGATACACTGTCATAGCTGCCTTATAAAGATGAACTGCATAAATAGAACAGCTAACGCTTCTTCTGGAGGCATTGTAAAGGGAAGGAGGAAACAGGTTCTTCAAAGTAATTTTGTAATTTTCTGCAATAAGTTCAGAGAGATAACTCAAGATATCTAACCAAGAAGATGACTGGATATCATGTTCAGTATCCCAGCAACATTATTTACTTACTTTGTGCACATTGAAGCAGAAATTACAAAAAGGCAAGGATGTTTTGGTAAAGAGTATGCTGACACCTCTGTGATGAAAAACGTAAGAAAAAAAAGCACTATTTGTAGCCAATGGCAGACGTTGCTGTAATTATGCAACTTCAGGTCACACATAGGATTCTTGATTTTCTTTGCTTAAGGATTGCTTTTCAAATATTTCACAATGAGGCACCACCAGAACCAGTTACAAGGCATTAAACATCACACTGGAAATAAATGATTAAGCTACTCCCTCCTTGCCAAATACCTGAACAGAATTCTATGTCTGATGGAAAAAAGGACAGTGTGTCCTGGCAGTCAGAAGGGCCAGCTGTGTCCTGGTAGGCATCAGGCAAAGCATCGCCAGCCAGTTGAGGGAGGGGATTGTCCCACTCTGCTCTGCTCTGGGGCAGCCTCATCCTGAACACTGTGTGCAGTTTTGGGCACTGCAATATCAGAAAGATATTAAGGTATTAGAAGGTGTCCAAAGGAAGCCAACGAAGACGGTGAAGGGTTTTGAGGGGAGGCCATAGGAGGAGCAGCTGAGGTCTGTTCAGCCTGGAGAAGAGGGGAGACCTCATCACACTCTACAACTTCTTCATGAGGGGAAGAGGAGGGGCAAGTACTGGTCTCTTCACTGTTGTGACCACTGACAGGCACAAAATTGAGTCAGAGGAGGTTTAGGCAGGATATCAGGAAAACATTTTTCACCCAGAGGGTGGTTGAGTACTGGAACAGACTCCCCGGGGAAGTCACAGCCCCAAGCCTGACAGAGTTCAAGAAGTATTTGGGCAATGCTTTCAGGCACATGGTGTGATTCTTGGGGTGTCCTGCACAGGGCCAGGTGTTGGACTCGATGATCCTGATGGGTCCCTTCCAACTCAGCATATTTTATGATTCTATGTACTTTCAAGAATCTGGTGGGAAAGTGTGGCCACATCATGTCCCATACAATGCCTATGCTAAATACAAGCGTAAGAATGATGCCTGCTGGAGCAGCAGCACACAGATATTTATAACCAAATTATGTGAATAAATATAAATTCTCTGAGAGAACCCTAAGGTATAGTACTATTTGATTTAAGTAGAAAATTAAAATATTAATTATTAATTAAAATATTAATAATAATAAAAGCAATAACAAATTAGATCAAAGTGAAGAAAGGGAAAAGATAGCATAGAGCAGTTAACAATTGTAAAAAGATATTCACTGATATAGAAGAGATATAGAACTCAACTGCTTCTTCTGTCCCTGGTAAATGCTTTTTAGCACAATCTAGTGTGTTTCTAAGTGTCTCCAATGAAATTAAAATGAAAACATAAATTTATAATTTATAATAAAAGCAGTGGATACCGCTGTTCAGAGACTTTCATTTACAGCAGAGCAGCCTCCACGTTATTAGGTTTCTGTGAGATTTCAGTCTAACAGCAGCCACCCCTTTAAACTATGCACTAATGGCTGGCATCCTGCTGATTCACAATGCTACTGAGGTCATAATGAAGCATTTTCAGCTAGAAAGTAACGAAAGCATGAACAATTAATACCAGTGAGAGTTAGTACATACCTATGGTTTGCTAGAGGTGGGAAAGAAAGAAAAAAAAAAAAATGGTGGGAGACTACCACACTGCTTGCTAGCGTCCTATACAGCTTAAAAAAACCTGTATTGACAGAGAATGTGACTGCATCTGTTTTTTTTTTAGTTTTATCATTGAAACTGATAGATTTTATCTTTTCTACAGCAAACAATTATGGATCAGGTCTCAGACTGTTCAGCACTTCATAATGAGTTGGAATGCAT
This sequence comes from Empidonax traillii, assembly GCF_003031625.1. Taxonomy (NCBI): domain Eukaryota; kingdom Metazoa; phylum Chordata; class Aves; order Passeriformes; family Tyrannidae; genus Empidonax; species Empidonax traillii. The sequence continues at coordinate 156,513 of NW_020955453.1, read as the reverse complement.
GCCTTTTCCTGTGCTTTGCATCTTGATTGAAGTTATAAATTTCTGTTTTGCTATTTAAAAAAAAAAAAGAGTTTTCCAACTTGCAGCACTGAATCTCCAAATCCTGTTGAAAATAAAGCTTCTCAGCTTTCAGTTAGATCTGAGGAGTAAGGCAATAGCCTCAGGTGTGTTTCAACCCAGAAAGAAAAATAGAAGCTGTGAATGAAGAAATTCCACTTGGCAGATCTATGCCTAGATATTGGCTCAAATGCACAGATAAAGGACAACACAGAAACTTGACTAGGGATTGAAATATATCACTTTTTTAAAAACCTTTTTATCTCCATTTATGAATATTTGTCTAACCAACTATCTGAGTGCCTCTGCCCCACAAGTATATTAACTTCCCTGTACCCCTTGTGCCGTCAGCAAGAAGCCTCCATTCTTAGGAGTTTTTCAGTCTGTTGTGAAAAGAAGAATGTCATACCAGTTTTACAACTTTTCTTTACACCCATTTCTACATTCCAAGCTCAGCTTGGTCCCCTAATACAGTTTCTGCAATTAATCCTATCTCAGCTTCTAATTCCACAGACCAGGCAAACTCCCTTCAAAATAAACCCACTCCAATCTTAGCACAAAAGGAGTTTTTGAGAAAATTTAAGATTTGCTGTAACTTGTGTGAAATTATGTCTATTTGTTTTAAGCTGCATGGGCCCTTTACGTGACACACAAGGCAAACCCTTATTGTGCACACAGGCTTGGCCCCGAACAACATTCCCTCCAACATCATGTCCTCATTAAGGCGTTTCAAAACCCAGAATTCTCTTTAAGTTCGCATTTGAGTATCTCTGTGTCATGACATTAGCCTTGCCTGTATTCTCTTAGAAACCGCACAGTTCTGTGACCAAACCACTCAATAAAAAGTTTGTGTCACTAATTGGAATTCTTCATATGTTGTCATGTCACTCTCTCTTTTTGTATTCTTCCCCCTCAGAATTAAAGCAATTACCATGCCTCTGAAACTGGAAAAAGGTAATCCATTCACAGCGATGAGAGATCATGCATATTCTTACAGGTACTACTAAGGCTGAGTCTAACATATCTACTCTGTGTTATGTAGGTTCACAATCTGAAAGTAAGTAAAATCTAGGATGTCTTCTCATCTATGTGCTTTCATAGCTTTCTTATATGTGGTTTCAGGGAGTACACCATAAATCCCATCTGATACAGACTAATAAAAAATTGGGGACCCTCTCCCATGAGGAAATAGAAAGCAGTCATGTAAGCAAGCGGTCATGGAACACAAGCCTCAGGAAGCATCAAGAATATTCATCCTTCTAAGGAATAAGTCTTTTGAACCTAGCTTGATAGAGCAATCTCTTGTTCCTACTCTTATATACTTGCAAAGTGACAGATTTCTCTATAGGTAGTCCTGAGGGTTTAGAAAGTGACAAATGTCTGACTGACTTTTGTACTTACACATGAAAAAAAAATCTTTCACATGAAAAGTTGTGGTTTTGGGGTTTTTTTACCAGTTAGTGTTTTCAGGCTACTGGCCCAGATTACTGAATCCATTAACATTGTTATCTCTAATGTGAATTCATCCCTTATACCATTATCTCT
>NW_020955453.1:126213-154406 GCF_003031625.1 Empidonax traillii | reverse complement strand
GAGGGTTTAGAAAGTGACAAATGTCTGACTGACTTTTGTACTTACACATGAAAAAAAAATCTTTCACATGAAAAGTTGTGGTTTTGGGGTTTTTTTACCAGTTAGTGTTTTCAGGCTACTGGCCCAGATTACTGAATCCATTAACATTGTTATCTCTAATGTGAATTCATCCCTTATACCATTATCTTCACTCAGCTCTATTCCAGGGTCACAGTAAGCACACGTATCTGCATTAAAGCAAATGGAGATCTTAAAAAAAAAAAAAAAAAAAAAAGTGTTTCCTTGTTACTGCAGGCCTAGTAGTTGTCATTAATTCATCTGACGTGTAACCAGAAAAGGAAGAAGGAGCATAACTTGAAGATAGGAGCAGACACAACTGTCATGCCTGGGAGGCTGATCTCTCCTATTGCTCATGATGCTCTCCTGTCTATAATAGAAATTGAGCCCTGCAGAGAAGGCAAAAACCATCCCCTTGGAAGCAGCTATTATGACTTGATTATGCTAGGTCTCCAGTGTTATTAATACTTGCTGTCTGTGCTTTCCATTAGCTCCCATCAAGTTTTAATAATACTTTCTGAAGCAGAACTGCAAACATTTCTCAGATCCAAACTAACGTCTGCTTATTTTCAATATGGTGAGGGTGGAATGAATACATAAGGGGTTTTTTTTCAATTTCAATTTTAGAAAAAATAAATGTGGTTTTATAAAACATGACTGTGCAATTGCTATTTTTCGAATTTTTGATACCTCCTAAAAATGTGCACGACATTATTTTACAGGTGTTTTTCAGGGGTAATGGAAAGTTGTTTACCTTAAATGCCTTTCAACTTAATCCTAATTGTCAGTTTAACCAGAGCTTGGCAGTGAATTCTTAACTGGAGTTAGGGAAGCTATTATGCAGTAGATTCAGGGACAGTACATTAGCTACTCCAAACTAGCCTGGTTCAGGCCTCCCACAATGAATATTAAAAGTGATTTTGTGCAAAACACCTGGAACAGATCATCAGTAAAAGTCTTTTTGGGATTCAAGCTGTTTTTATAAAATCTCTCTCCATTCATCCTAAGGTAGCTTCATAAAAGCAAGTGAGATGAAATGCGTTGGAGATATCTATATTTTGTTGTTGAGTAAATGAAGAGAAAAAGGTTACTCACGAGGCTCAGATAACAAACTTTTAGACTTCCAGAGTTCAAATAAAGGAATGCAGTAAGCAACAGCATAGCTACTATACAGTGTATTTGTTGTCTACCTCATCAACTTGAAGTGTCTATGTGAAGATAAAATCCCAGAAGGCTGAGTAAAACAGTTGTTTTGTTCCCATTAGAAGCACAAGAAATAAAATGAGTCATTGCAGTTTCATGGGCTGTATTAGAACCTCTGAAATTCTTTCTTGATTTAAAAAAAAAAATTTTTTTTCAAAGAATATTGCATGTTGTTTTACTGCTTCTTTGAAAAGTTATTAATTTAGTATTAGAGCACATATACATCTCAAAAACCAGTAGGATTGCAACCAAAAGCAAGTTGGTTGACAGTTTTTTAAACAATCCGTTTCTTTAACAGTCCCTTATGTCATAGTTCCAGTTACATACTGCACGACCTTACATTAACATGAAATGGTCTATAACATTTAATGTATTTTGGTGGATTGATGAAAAGACTAGAAAAAGAGAAGTACTGATTTTTAAAGTGTTTGCTCTACACAGCATATATTTTTCCTAAGTATAGTCAGTAAACATGACTACTTATGACAAGTATGGCATAAAAAGTTCCTTGGATCACTAAAAGCACCTCTAAATCTAATGTTTGCTCTGAAATTGTGAAAGAAAATAGTTTGGGGTTTTTTCCACATAAATTACCAAGTACGTGGAGAAACAGACATGCATTAAAATGGAGCAACACAGTTGACTATCAATCAGTGACTGACATAGAAGTGCTTGGTTGCAACTATTTAACTGGAAGATAAAAGAGTTGCAATTAATTTCCCAGAGAAAGATATCTCAGCATGGTTTTATGATTTGCTCTCTTTTCCCTTTCCATCAAAATCCCTCTTGTTCTATTGCTTTATCTGGATATTTTCTGAGGTTCCTTCTCTTCCCTGCAGCCATTGAAAAAGACTTATTTTCACTGTACTGCATCTTCTGTCTTATCTGCTATCTCTAAAGGTTGCCCTCCAGCTGCTGTCAGATACTACATATCTGACATAACAGATACTGCAGGGAGGATAAAGTTAAGAGACTTGATAAGGAATAGCTGAGAAATACTGCAGATCAAAATACCTCTGGGGCAGGTAGATTTGCTGTGGTCTGGCAACAGACTTGCTGCCCTTTGAATGGTCTTGCCTAAGAGAGTCACGACAGAAAATCACTGACCCCCCAGCATGATCTGAGTTTCCCCTAATGTTGGCTGAACAGAAGAGCAGCAGGTCTCCCATAGATATAAATTAAAATGCAGGGATTTTTAACTCTTATACAACTTCATCTTGAACTGTAACCTCAGTCCACACAACATTATTTAAGGTTGAAGGTCTCCTTATATACCTTCTATTTTCATTTCAAATACATCTGTTGCTAGTCAAAAGTCAGTGGTTTTTTAAGGTAAAAATCCTTTACTTGGCTCATTGTTATAAAGGTGTTTAAGAAACCTCTTGCCTTTAGTTGGTCTGAAAAAACATATCAAAACATTCTTCCAGATGGAAAACTGACAAGAATTATCTAAGCTCCGGTTTCAGTCCCTGGAAGTTAGCTGCATATTCTAGGACTCAGCAAGGACTGGCCTGGGTATCAGCAGAATGAGAGCAGTGCTGTATTTGGAGGGAACAAGAAAATAAGGAAAAAAAATTACAAGTACTGAAAAGCAACTCAAAAAATCTCTCATGCCTAATGAACCATTTACCTGGTTGTACCGCTGTTCTGACTTTTGTTAGAGATGGTTTCTCATGAATTGCTGGCTTAAGCATTCTAAAGGAATTGAGACCTTGTACTCATTCTCTTTTAATGTATAGAAAGCCTAGCTCCTGACACCCTGCCCCTTGGCCAGTATCACCAGCCTAGACAGACTCTGACACCCTGTCCCTGACCAGCATCAAACACACTGGCAGATGGCCAACACCCTGACCCTGGCCAACATCAGCAGCATAGGCAGGATGCCACTCACATTATTCATCTAAGGTAGGGTTCTCTCACACCACAGAGTCAGTGATTCAGCCAAAGGGTGATGTGATTCCTACTTACATTCAAAAGTCATTTGAACAATTGGTTGTTCTCCAAGTGTCCCTGGAAGTCCACCAAAGCCGTGGCATTGCTATTGCTGCTCTTTGCTTCAGAGGGGTTTGGGTGAAGTGCCATGTAGCTGTGTCATTGCTCATCTTTCCCATTGCCTCAATAAAATCTTGGTTTACAACATGTTGTAAAGCTCCATTAATGTTCATTTCACAAATGTATAGAAAGCCTCATTCTTGACAAGATGTATAAATTCACAAAAATCATTATATATGTAAAAGAGATGATCATAAGTATAACTTCCAGTAAAAACCAACCAAACAAGACAAAACAAACAAAACCCTCCCAAAACCAAACAAAAAAGCAAAACAAAGACAAAAACAACCAACCACCAAAATCCATCCAAAACCAATCAACCAACCAAACAAAAAAAAAAAAAAAAAAAAAAATCAAAACTCTCATTTATAAATATTTCAATTCATCAGCTATATTGACATTATAGTGCTGACATTTCAATGCTAACATTATCAGACTGAGTCACTGAAAGCAGAAAGTTTTGAAATTTTTGCATTTTTTATTTAATACATATATGCTGCAGTTCTTTAAAGAAAGGGTCTTTGAAAACTCAAGAACCATTGAGGACAGCCAATGTCAGCAGAAGCAATGGTTTCATCTTATTCAGTTTCCCAAATGATGCACAGGAGCTGATGCACTGCATAAGGAACTTTGTAAAACAAAATACTCAGTGTCTGTACTTTATTATCAACCTACTCTGCAGTTCAGCAGCTGTGCTATATATTGCTTAGTTGCAGGTTCTTACTCTGGTAAAGGACAGATATAGTATCGTATTTTTAGTTTGAAATACCATATGAGTCACATTAACAGAACAGCACAGGAATAGTGTTCATCTAGCTTTGTCTGCTGGGGCAGATTATGCACAAAATGGATATGAAAGAAAGAGGAAAACATTTATAAAATTGCAGCAACGGGGGAAAGATGTGTTTTCTTTCTATAGGGATTAAAAACAGCTCAAGGAATGAAGAACAGTCTGTGATACTTCAGAAACAACTTGTCATATCACCTCCTATCCATACAGTGCTGTTGTACTTAATGTTGTAATAGAGTAGAGCCCTCATGGACAAATAATGTGGTCAAAGTACATTTCAGCATCTTTCAGAATTATAGCTGGGCTTTTGACCACTGGTTCTCTGTTTTGCAGTAGTATGATCAGCCTTCTTTTATCTTCTGGTCAGTTGAAGTGGGCAGAACAAAAACAGTTGGTCATCTTTTTAAAGATGCAGCTCAAGATAAAAACCTCAAGCCTAGATTACAAAGATTTTGTCTGCCTAACTAGTCAAGTATAATGTTCTATGAAGTCTTTTCATAGTCACCAGCTGCAGGTTTGGAAATGCCAGGCATCCTTCTGATTGTTCTTTACCTCACCTCCTTCCTCTACCCTTCTCAGAAACAAGACAGATTTCCTGTGCCTGGTAATGTTAAAAACATAAAGACATCCTCTCTGCATGCCAGGACAATGTGCAAGGACACAGTAACACCAAGAAGTCTTTTAAAGAAAAGAGATTTGTTTCTTGCCACAAAGATATCTCCAACAAAATTCCAGAAAGAAGATAATGCTTTCCTAAAACTAGCCATGAAGCTCTCAAGGACTAGAAAAAATCCCATGGGGCGTGCAGGTGAAACAAGGTGTCGAGCACCATCTGAATCACTCAAAGGGTGTCTTCATCAGCAGCTTAGTGAGCAACGTAGACTCTTTCTAGGTGTGACTTCTACATGTGTTGGGAGCTGGAGTTATATGCATTGCGATAACAAGCAATACTGGGGCACATAAGAAAAGTTGCTCTTCCTGCTAGAACCAAGCAGAAAGCTGCACACTGGAGCCCTTCTGCAGTGAGGGCACAGTATACTGCAGTTCAGGGAATAGGGCACTAGTCTTGCATTGCCCTAGCAACAACTGCGTAGAAATACAGTAGTGGAAATACCAACAGATCATGCACATTCCTCTCATGTCAAGAAAGCTTAAAAAGGTGAAGAATATTATTGAAATGTAGGCACTGTTTCCAAAGCGTTCATGGAGACAGTTTAGCAGACTTGCAGATACATAACTGAAAATCCAAGACACTGATTTTTAGGTTTTTACGTTAATTACACTGCTCAGTGACAAATTATTTTTCTCACCTGACCACCAGCAATGTTAAATAAGCCACAGGCCAAGCAGGCAAGAGATTCCAGAGGAACTCCAAGGAGATTTTGCAAACAATTAGTTTAAAACTTTCCCAGCTGTCATACTACCCAGTAGAAACACAGATTACCTGTGCAATGGACTGCTATTGGTAACTTGAAGCATAAGGTGATCAGATTCATCTGGTGAGAACTGGATAACAAATATATCCACTTTTCTGAAACATACCAGGGCAGGGCCTGAAGAGTAACATAAACCACATTTGGAGCAACCTCTAATTGAACTCAGTCATGGAGGAAGTTCAGGAACTGGTCTGGGCCTACAAGGTTAGCAAAGCCTTTAGAAAGAAATAAGTAATTATGGCACTATCTGCTTGAAAGAGAATCATAATACACAGATGTCTAACATTTACAGAAGCAAAAGTGCAAGAAAGGAACCACCGTGTGCAGGAGTTGCACTGTCTACAGTGGATGCTGCACATAATGAGTCAGAGCAAGCACCTTGCTTCCCCATTGGTACTTAGCTGGTCTAAACCAGACTGGGGGGTCTAAAGCTCTGATTCATGTGTACATGTGCATGTTGGTGGGAGTGAGGTATGTCTGCTCATAGAGCAGGAATTGCTATACCTATGCTACTAAGTAAATGTATATGTCACTGAACGGTATAGTTCTCTTCTAGCACCCACAGCACCTTGACTCTGGTAACATTGGCAGTCAACACCAAACTTAAGAAAAGTCTTTAATTTCATGGAGTTTTTACCACTATGCCCAAATGAGATAATAAAGGTATTTGGACCATCTCTACCAAAAAAGAATCTCATATATTATCTTTAATAGGAGGCTGTAGTTTACCTCAGCCATTCACGTGCTAATGCTAAGAGTTTATCTTATTCGGAACAGGAGCACTGTACTGGGATGTTTCTGTTCTCAAGAAGGGAACTGCTCTTCATTGCTCTCCCTGCTAGGGAAATAAGGAGCTAACAGAAGGAGAGATTTTTACACAGTGATTTGCTTTTGTAGGGAGTAATTTCCAGTATTTACACTTTATCTTTGGCAAATAAAGGGACGAATATTCCAGTCAGGGTAGCTTTCTCTTCTAGGAGGACATATCATTGATATGAAGAGCCAAGTACAGGTGAGAATATCCAGAGTGCTATCAATCACATTTTTCCTGAAATAAAGGGGTTGAGAAAATCACCTTTAGCAGACATTTGGTCATTCACGCAGCTGTGATTAGTTCCAGTAAGAATTATGCTTTGCTCTTGTTTCATTTTCCCTACTGCTAAAATCTGCACTGCTGGAAGAGAAAAAAAGCAGAAAAGGCAGAGGCAGACATGAACACTTTATTTCACCAGCTGCATGTGAGATTTCTTCCTGTGGGCAGCTTCCAGCTTTCTAAATGCAGAGCAGTGGAATGCCTTCACCTCATCCCTCACTGTCCAAGCTTGCTGAGCCTCCTTGAAAACAGTCAGTCACCACTCAAAGAAATCCCCTCACTTCCCCCTCTCTCTTTCCTCACAAATTTTACAATATTCCTCCTCTGAACTGAAAGCAGCTTCCCTCAGCAGCACGTAGCTCTCCTGTACATTCTTTACATCTGGTCCCGTCCTGACTGGGCCAAGAGTCACGGCATGTGCAATCTCTTGCTTGATTTGCCTGAAAGCCTGTTGTTGTTCAGGACTCCATTGGAAACTGTTCTTTTTACAGGTCACAAAGTAAAGAGGGCTTACAATTTGGCTGTACTCAGGGATGTGCATCCTCCAGAAGCCTATGTACTGCAGGTGCTCTGGGGCCTTGCCCTTCTTTAGGATGGCCTGGATCAGTCCATGGCAAATGGTTGGACTGTGCTTCCACGCCACTATTGATATTGCTAATGCGTTTTTCTCCATTCCCTTGGCAGCAGAGTGCAGGCCACAGTTTGCTTTCACCTGGAGGGGTGTGCAGTACACCTGGAATTGACTGCCCCAGGGGTGGAAGCCACTTCGCTGTCTTGGACTCCAGCTCGTACTGGAGCTCCAACATGTCTGGTACAGCAGCACTTAATGGTGGCGTGACTTCATTCAAGCCACGGTAGTCCACTGTCAGTCTCCATTCTCCATCAGATTTACGTACAGGCCAGATAGGGCTGTTGAAGGGTGAGTGTGTTCTGCTGACCACCCCTTGACTCTCTAACTTCCTGATTATCTTGTGAATGGGGATCACAGCATCTCGGTTTGTTCTGTACTGTTGCCTGTGTACAGTTGCAGTGGTTATAGGCACTTGCTGATCTTTAACTCGGAGTAGTCCCACAACGGAAGGGTCTTCTGAGAGGCTAGATAGGGCAAACAATTGCTTGGACTTCTCTTCAATCACTGTGGCTACATCGAAAGTCCATTGGTACCTCTTCGGGTCTTTGAAGTATTCTTTTTTTAGGTAGTTTACACTAAGAATGTAAGGGGCTTCTGGCCCCGTCACAATGGAACGTTTTTGCCATTGGTCTCCTGTCAAGCTCATATTGGTCTCTACCACTGACAATTCTTGAGACCCTCCAGTCACTCTAGAAATAGAAACAGTCTCCATACCCTTATGCTTCGATGGTATTAAAGTACACTGGGCACCAGTATCCACCAAAGCCCAGTATTTCTGAGGATCCGATGTGCCAGGTCATCGAACTCACACAGCCCAGTAAATCCTATTATCTTCCTGGTTCCTATCCTTCTCCTGGCAGAAGGCAGGGCCCCTCTATTGGTTTTGATTAGAGTATTCATCGTCCGACTTTGACTTTGCCTTCTTAGAAGCTTTCTTGTTATTGTCAAAGCGGACCTCCATCTTTTTGTGTTTCAGAGGTTGCAGAGCATTTGTATCAACTACATAGACAACCTTTTTGTTGTTTTTCTTTTGTTGTAATTCTCTTACTCTGGTTTTAAGTTTGGAAGTGGGTTCACCATTCCACTTCTTCATGTTTTCTCCTTTACTGCACAGATAGGACCACAGTTGATTGCGTGATCTCCGTCTGGGGTATCCTCTCTTTTTGTGTGCTAGGAAAGGAGACCGTGAACGAGGCTGGGACCAAGATCGAGGTTGAAATCGTGGTCGAAATCATTTTATTGGTCCGCCTCTATAGTCTCTATAGTCTATGTAGACTCTATCATTTCTATCCCTATAGTTGTCTTCATATCTGAAATATTCATAGGGCCTCTCCATTGCTTCTTTAGGATGGGTAGGTCGGTGTCGGGCATCAGAGGACCTTTCCAAATTTTCTGCTATGGTCCGTATCTATGAACACATGGTGTCTACAGTCGGTTCATCTGGTTTTGGGTTGTATATTGATATTAAGCAGTTGAGGTATGATGCAGGGGCACCTCTAATCACTTGCCTCCACATTGATTCTGTACATGAAATCTTTTCTGGTTCTAAACAGTCATAGTAAACTGAGTTGTAATAAATGAGTTTCAGCATAGCTAATTCTTGTAAGTATTGGGCGTCTTCTTCTGCACTCGTCCACTTTTTCGGAGAACTCATTAAGTATTCTTTAAATGGATATTTTTTCCCTCACAGCATGGAGGATTCGGAGCCAGAGACTGAGATTGTATGTCTCTCTTGTGATTTCTTGTTCTATTTCACGGTTCTGAGCAACGGATCCTAGTTGCTGTGCTTCATGACTCTCTAACAAGTGGCTTCTGGCCCCATTATCCCAACATCGTACCAGCCAGGTGAGAATTTGTTCACCAGGCCGGCGGCTGTAATCCTGTCGTATATCCCGGAGCTCTGCTGGGGTCATTGTTCGCAGTACCTCACTCGTTCGCACAACTTTTGCTCCAGAATAAGGGTCTCTCCTACGTGGAATCATTTCCACTTCCCTTCTGACGCTTCTATGTGGAACCACTTTCTCTCTCTTTCTGCCTCTCTCACGTGGAGCCAGAGACTGAGCATGTAGCAGGGATAGGCTTCTATTCCATTGTCTAAGCCCACGGGGTGGAGGTAGCAAGTAGTCCTTCGGACTTTGGGATGAAGGTCTCAACTGTTCTTCTGTATCCTCCGCTGGAAAGTTGGGAAGAGAATATTTGGGTATCAGCCTTGTCTTTGGTGGTTTATTGGCCATCTGTGCTGCCGCCCCTTCTTCCATTAGGTGTGCTCCCTTTTCCTTTGGGCGCGCTCCTAATTCTTTTGGGCACGCTCCTTCTCTCGCTGCTGCTTCTTCCTCTTCTGTAGCCGTCCATTCGTCCACTACTACATAGCTGGATGGGATAGGTTCCATGGGGCTGGCAAGTCCCTTTACTCCCTCTTCTTCCTCTTCTTCTTCTTCTTCTTCTTCTTCTTCTTCTTCTTCTTCTTCTTCTTCTTCTTCTTCTTCTTCTTCTTCTCTTTTAATAGTCCTTAATCGTGGAACTAGGTTTGTAGCTTCTGCACTATCCCTTATCCATACCTTCTTCTTAGTTAGGGGAGCAATAGTGATTCTCGGGTTGGTAGTTTGGGTCTTCATCTCCGTGGTAGTCTTAACATTAGATGTTGTACTTTGAGTTCCAGTGTCCATGAGATCTATGGTCTGGACTCCAGTTTCAATGGATTTAGCAGAAGCTGTGCTGACTTCAAGTTGGGTCTGTGTTCCATGCTCAGTTGAATTAACGGAGACAGTGCTAACTTCAGGTTGAGTTTGTGTTCCACACTCAGTCAGCTTAACAGAGACGGCACTGACTTCGGGTTGAGTTTGTGTTCCATGTTCAGTCAGCTTAACAGAGATGGCACTGACTTTGGGTTGAGTTTGTGTTCCACGTTCAGTCAGTTTAACAGAGATGGTGCTGATTTCGGGTTGAGTTTGTGTTCCACACTCAGTCAGTTCAACAGAGATGGTGCTGATTTCGGGTTGAGTTTGTGTTCCACACTCAGTCAGTTCAACAGAGATGGTGCTGATTTCGGGTTGAGTCTGTATTCCACATTCAGTCAGCTTAACAGAGACAGTGCTGATTTCGGGTTGAGTCTGTATCCCGACGTCTGTGGACTCAATAAGGGCATCATTTGTTTCAGGTGACATAGTTTGACTTTCTGCCTCGGACCTAGGCTTTTGATAGTGATCTATGGCAGCTCCATAAGCTGTCCCTAGACCCCAGCATAAAGCAAGGAGCTGCGTATATGGGTTATCATATGAAAGACACCCTTCAACTAAACAACGTGCCATCTCGTCAGGATTAGACACTTGTTCTGGCGTGAAGTCCCAAACAATGGGAGGTGTCACACGTCCTACCAGTTTGCCAAAATTTACCCATGCTCCTTGCCATCCAGAAACTGGCCTTTCCAAGACTTTTCCCAAAGTTCCAGCGAATCCTCTAGAGGTCTGGCCTTTTCTACAACACAGAAAGCAACACAACACCATTCTTCCAGTTTTAAATAACTCTTTCACCGCCTTCAGCAGTACGAGGATTGTTACTAAACAATTTAAGTAAAAATTAGAGCCAATTGTAATGATGGGGATCTCCTGTAGCAGGCCTTTGATGTCAAAATTGAGGAAAGTGAAATGCTCCTTCCATTCATTTCAATCAAGGAAAGTGAGATACTCCTTCCATTCATCCCAATCAAAGAAAGGGACAAAGTCCTCCCATTCATCTCCAGTTGGGCGTTTCCCTACAGGACAGCTCAAAACAGGCACAAATATAGCTAATACAATGAAACAAGCAGTTAGAATAGTCATAGTTATATTATTCTTTCTCCCTGTTTTTAAACAATAGGTTTGTTTATATAAACCAGCTCCTCTTGGCAGTTTTTCCGGTAACTGTTCCAAAACAAACCGGGATAACCAAAACAATCTCCCCATACGGGCCACCAAAAATCTGTGACGGTTTGGACCTGGCTCCCTGCCAAATGCCCGAAAGTTATGACAGCAGCCCCCTTCCCCCCTCCCTTCTTCCCTTAGGGTAAAGAAAAAAAAAAACTATAAAAATTAAAGAATTCAAAGTCAAGCTGCTTATATAAAAATATATCTTTATTTACATAAATTACAGTTATGTACAGTTAAGATGCTATATACACAGTAAAAGGGGATCCACCCCCTGAAGGGATAGGGAAAGGGAAAAAAAAGGGGGACGAAAGGGAATAAAAGGGACACCGAACAGGTATACTAGATCAAACTCAAGAACTATACTAATAAGTAACAAAACACATCCCATAGAACAGCAGGATTGGCAGACATGGCCAGCACTCTCTAAACCTCCACGTGGCAGGACAGTGGACTCTGCAGGCCTCAGCCTTAGATAAGCGAGACCAACGCAGGGACCCACTGTTCCCAAACCTCGCCGGAAGAGGAGAGAGGTCTCTAATCTCCAACTTATTTATACTCTGGTTTATGTAAAAATCATATGGAATACTGGGTACTTGGCCATTTCCTTGGTTACAAACTGGTCACCAGGAAGGCCTAGACCAAAACCATCACAACTAAGGTTTCTTATGTTTGCAACAATGAGTTGCAGTCACATTGATAGCAACGTTTTGGGGTTTTTTTGGCAGAGGTGGTTCCAATATGTGTTTTCACAGAAGCTCCCCTTAACTGTAATTTTCTAATTATGCAGTTCTTTTTTGGTTGGCAATCATTTAAAGTGCTGCATGACTTTCCGTCCCTCTCTGGAACGATGTGCTCCAGCTCTGTACTTATCAACCACTGTGTTATGTTTTTCCAGTTCCTCTATCCTCTCTGTTTTTTTCAACTGTGTTCCAGAATGTCCTCTTTGCTGATCTATCCCACATTCCTCTTCCTGCTCCTCTTTTTACCCCGGAAATGCAAACTCTTTGTGCAAACTCACTTCTTCTAAAAGGAGACCTGTCTCTCTCTGGCACTCACCTCAGGCATTTATCCTCCTTTCCAGCCACTGGACACTCCTCTGGAGTGTTCAGTTCAAATGACACATGCATTCCCTCCTGCGTCTACACTATGTAATCTCACTTTTGGACAAGCTGCCCATCCTTACCCACAGCTGCTGATGGAGATATGGGTTCTCTATTTTCTTGCATGTCCTTAAAATCTGCTGAGTTACACACTGATAAAAAAACATGCCATGAGATCACACATACACATGTATGGTATGTTGCTCCCTGTACTGTCACTCCAATACCTAGATGCTCATAGCATATTACTAAGTTGCTGTTCCGTGACACTCACTCAAAGGTCTCTCCTCTCAATCACAACTTTTCAAGCTTTGTTTTGCTTTCCAAGCTTTTTTTAACTTTCCAAGCTGATTTTTTTCTCAAAATATTTTGGTAATTTCTTGGTTGTAATTTCATCACAATGAAGGTCATATAAAGCAAACTCAAACATTGTTATTTTCTTCCTAGCAGTATCAGGTTTTGGGTAAATACCCCTCAGAATAGTTTGGGGCACTGCGTTCACTCACTCATATTCCTGTCACATCAGCTGTTGGTACACAAGCCATATTATCAAGAAAATGCCATACAGATTTCCACACACACTGTTATATGTGTTTCCAGAGCTGGAAACCCTTTCCTCTCACTGCTCTATAGAGGTAGAGATTATTCCCAGCAAAGGTTATGTAGTTTCAACTGTCATATATGTAGTTTTGTTGAGATTACATCCATAAATTATCCTTTAGAATAGACTAAGGCAATTATGAAAGAGGCATTTACATTTTCCTAAAATAGGGAATTTCTCATTTCATACATACTCATGACAATGCCAGTCCTTCCATAGATTCTGACTCATCAAAGGCCAGAAGAGAAGACAGAAAACAATCGAACTGGAAACTATCACAATTGTGACTCTGACAACCAGCATGGATTTACAAGAAAAGTTTTTTTTTTCCTAAAATAACACTTTAATCATTTAATAGATTTTTTTTTTTAATGACAGGGAGAGTTATCACTACTATTACTGATAAGTCTGCAAATAGCACTTCAGATTCTGAGATCCTCCTGTGTATTACGTGTGCTTCAAGTAGTTGCTGCAGGCTGGGAGGAGAGCTGTTGCAGATACTGTAATCCAGCCACAGTAAAATCTTTCTCTTGCATCTTCACATTGGTAATGAAGGCCAAATCAGGCCCCAATTATTCACAAAGCGTTCGAAACATTGGCACTTACAAATCCCACAGCTGTCTCTGCCTCCAGAAAGACTACCAAAGGAATGCTCCATCACGCTGTGGCACAAGAAAAGTGCATGCCTGAATTGGCAACGTGATCCTTTACTGTCTGGGTAAGGTTGTATTACCCAGTGAGAACGAGGATTCACCCCATCAACTACATGCAGATGAGCACTAGGACTCCATCAATTACTTTTGTCCCCATTTGGAAAAAAATAACAATAAAGTACTGCAGTATTCTTCAAATCTTATGCAGTATTCTTCATTTCTAGGCCATAGGGAAGACTATAAACACCAATATTTTTCAAACAGGCATGGCCCAGCATCCATGAGTAGTATCGCAGTAGTGACAGCATACATACCCTCTCTGTCTCCTGTATTTATTGAAGAAAGCTACTAGATATGCCATGATGATTGTATTAGGTTTACATGGCAAAGTGTTGGACAGCGGGAGGCTGCAGAAGCAGTCACTGTGAGCAGAGAACAGGGCTGTCCAGTATGTGACACAGCTGATTCCAAATGGCTCCAACCAATCCACCAGAGGGCACAGCTGAGCCCCACAGCCACGATGGTGGCACCTCTGGGAGAATATTTTTAAGAAAAGGCAAAACCCACTATTCATTAGAGTGTTAGGGAAAACATGTGAGAAACAGGTCTGCAGATCCCAAGGTGAAGCAGGCAGGGAGGAGATGCTCCACAAATTGGAACACATTCCCCTGAAGTCCATGGAGAAGACCATGGGGAAGCAGGTTGTCACCCTCCAGTGTATGGAGGATCATGTTGGAGCAGATACTCACACTGCACCCCATGGCAGACACTGTAACAGAGCAGATGGATGTGCTCTGAATGAACCGCAGACTGGAGAGGCCATGCAGGAGTGGCTTTATCCTGAAGGACTGCAGATCATGAAAGGATCCGTGCTGAAGCAAGGAAAAAGTGGAGGAAGTAGGTGTACAGATGAAGTGTTATGAACTGACTGCAGTTCTTATTCCCCATCCCTCTGTACTGTTCAGTGTGTGGGTAGGACACAGAGGAAGCAGCGGAGGAGTCAAGTTTACCCCAGGAAGAAGATGCTGGGATGGAAGTGTTTTAATTTTTGTCTTTTGTTTCTCACCATCCAATTTTATCTTTAACAACAAGTAAATTAATTTTCCTGAAGTTCGGTCTGTTTTGTCATTATGGTAATTGGTAAGTAATCTCCCTGTTTGTATCTTGACCTTTGAGGGTTTCTATCTTATTTTCTCCCCCTGTCCTGTGGGCAGGAGAGCAGCTGGGTGAGTGTCTGGCAGCTGTCCATAGTCAACCCTCTACAATGCTTAACCATGGAAAAGCAAATGATGATGCAAAATCAAAGTTTCACACTGACAAAGGAAAAATTTGCAATATGACAGTATGGGGGTCGTTCTGGTTGAGGCCATAGTCCTTCCTCCCTACACAGCTCCTTTCTACCTAAAGCATTTCTTCTCTTTGGTACTCAGCAGCTCTGGAGGACTGCATATATTTGAAAATCACTCACTGGGATAGCTAGTTCTAACCCATTGATGCTTCTGGCTTTTTTTTCTCTGTTTCTAGACCCTCAGTCCTAGTCCTTTAAGAATGCTTGCTCGTTGCTTCCTCCTCTTCACTATTGCATGCCACACACTGGCTTTTGCCACCTCCTCTTCATCCTGTCCCAGACATGTCAGTGCCTCTTATGTTTCTGAGCTCCTTTAGCAATGGAACATTACTGTCTAGTACTGTCTAGTACTGTGTAAAATATTTGATGGCTAACATTAATCCATGTCCCCTCTGCAAGACTGAATAGTTTGCTACACTACCTTTCATTTGATAAGCTGTTACTTAGCAAATGTCCTGCACAGGCCTCTTACTGCTCGGGTTTATCCCCAGACTTAGCCTTCTTAAAGAGAGCATTGGAAGAGAAGAAGTAAAATCAGAGACTTGACTAGGTCTTGCACACAATTCCCTTAAAAGTGAATTGCTGTCAAGGCTTTTAGTAGTCTTGTCCCTTCAGCAGCTATAGTCAAACCTCTTATTAGTATAGTCTAAATTAATAATAATTCTTATTTCCAGCAAATGTCTGCAAGAAAAGAGTGTTTTCTGTAATTAACACTTTTCTCTCAAACTTTTTTTGTTAGCAGAGAACAAGTGCACAGACTTTAACGCACATACACATTTTTAAAAGAATCAATACAGTAAATCAATAGTTCTTCCTTTCTGACATTGCAATTCAAGTTCCTATTTCTAATATTTTCCTTTGACATTGAGTTTTCTTTGAATATCAGCTATCAGATATTATTTCATTTTCACTGTCATACATGTAGTAAATGTGTTAACTCCATCTGTTTTTAAACACTTTAATTACTACAATTTCAGATAGACCATGGTATCTTTCAGAAATAAATTGTTTCAGCTTTGCAACTCCCATTAATCATTACACTGTGCATCCACTAATTACAACATACAAGTTGCCACTAAGATTGTTTACTGCTGATGTTCAATATAATGAAATTGCAGTCTATCTTACCATTTTTTTCAATGTACTACAGTTTCTTTGTACACCCCTGCCAAATTGTTTACAGTTTTCCAAGAGAATGTGAAGACCTGAAAACCCCACTCCTCTTTCAATAGCTCCTTATTCAATAAATAACATTCAGATATGTTCCACCAAATATTTTCTATTTACCTTTGTTTCCCCCACAGAAGTGTTAATTAAAACTCCTAAAGATATCCATTTTTTTTATATCTATAACCAAGCACTTTCTTCATGCTTTGATTCTTGCAACTAACTTAGATCTTCACTGTTCATAACAGAGTGCTCTTCACACCAGAAGTCCTAAACAACAGTGTTTTCCAGGAGACTGATATTGTGAAATCAAACACTGTTCTGCAGTTTGCAAAACAAACATTTAGCTATCACAGAAAACAAAAAAACCCACACCCCAAAACAAACAGAACTTAATATTACACAACTTTGAAGTCCTATTTTTCAGGTGCACTTAAGTTTTGTTTTGGTTTGATTTTTTTGTTTCTTCTTCTTTGCATGCATATTGCTTACATTTGGGCACACAGTCAGACTGAACTTTGCTGCATACCAATAAATTTCCCAAACAGGGAAACGGGCATGCAGAAAGGTCAGCTTGTACTTCACCGCTAATCCCACTGACAATATATATACAAATTCAACAAGATTGGTTTCATACAGCATTTTCAATAATCTTCAAAGCCATCTCAATAAGCCAGAGAGGCACATGTCCCTCCCCACAGTAAATCCACATTCTTATACTACTGTGTACCAACATGCTAACCCAATCTCTACCAAAACTTGCATTCTCCAAAGCTGGGAAATACTCCATTCATTCTTAGGGCAGTTTCTCCCTACTACATCATCATGAGTGTCTAGAGACTATAAAGAACCTGGATTCTTATGAAAGCAGCCCAACAGCACCTGTCTGTAATAATCTGCTTTCACTTAACAGATGGCCAAAACCTGCTTTAGCTAAACACTTGAGTATAATATAGTCAAAACCAAGAAACTAAAGGAGGATGAACTACTTACCTTATAGTGTAACCATTCTTCTTGGAAATAAAGTCAGATCATCCCTCGTGAAACTAAATTTTATGCCAAGATTCTACTGTACATGACATCATCACATGAAGGTTGTCCACGTCTGCGCAGCTAGCGGAGGTTTTAGAGCCAGCCTCAACAAAGATACCAAGAAGAGGCACCAGCATCCACATTTTAAGTTGCACTATGGAGCGTGGCAGAATCCAGAAGCAATCAGTCAGAACTCTGAGGTAATTCCTTTGTCCCCATAAATCTAAAAGTATTCTTAGATAAGTGTAATAAGTGTGCTTAGAAGACAGGAGTGACCAAGTATAGCACAAAGAAATTCTGCTTAGTAAAAACATGTCATGGGGCACTACTGGCTAAATACAATTAGTGCTTAGGCTCTGTGTGTATGGCATGGCTAGAAAGCTCGGAATCACTTTGGTTGTTGCCCTCCTGTTCACCAGCTCTCCCATGCTTCAAATTCAGACTTCCCTTTCATACTGGCAGCAGCAACAGCTGTAGGACACAGCATAACTGAGACAAAGCAGATGCTGCTTCTCATGCACAGTATATTAAATTGGGCATGGGGCAGGCACACTTGCAGTAGCTGTTGGCTTACAGAAGACTCTCAGAAAAAACACTAAGTTTTCAGTGTTTCCACGGAGATGCCCAACACAGTTCTTTAAGTCTTACTGGTGGCAATTATTTTGCCTTCCTAATCATTATGTGAAAAGGTCTCTGCCTGCATCTTCTTCTGATCAACAAGGAGGGTCCTAGAGAAGTCTGCAGTGTCTTTGTACCCACAATATATTTAGCAGTAGGGACTAAAAGAGCAATTATTAATTCCTGCGGGAAGTATAGTGCTTTCCCACAAACTTAAAAGGTGTTCTGGGCTTTTTTATTAGCATGAGGATCTATAGCACAAAACTTTCTTCATCTGAGTGTATCTCAAAACCTGTCTTGTGAACACTGCTCCGGTGTTCCTGAAAAAGCGATGTCCTGAGGAAAAACAAAGCCAGAGCGCCACCTACCGCTGCCGTTTAAGAGGACGGAGGCGCTGGATGCCACCACCTCCTCCTTACCTTCCACTGCGCACTGAAGTACGCCTGGACTCACAACTAGCTAGCTGACTGATACCAGGTTTCTTGCACGTGTATTTGGACACCAACAAAAATATGATTCTGTCGTCCACCTAGAATTGGTAAATGTTTTGCACTGAGCCCTTAGCAACTTCAGTTTAACTCAGTCACAGAAAATTTCTTTCATCTGTCAATATGCAAAAGCAAAAAGCTGCAAGACACAGAGAGAATTAACTGGGGAAATATTGCTGATTGTCCTGTTCTTATATTCTTCCCTAGGAATCTGCTACTGGAAACTGACAAGCACATCTTAATGTTGTACCAGTTAATCCATAAAATTTGATAGTCCATAAAAGGAACGCTTTCCTCTAATAACCTTAGCCTGAAAACAGCACTACAAAATTAAAAAGAGGTAAGCCCTCAAAAATACTCTGGATATCTGCAAGAAAATGTCAATGATTAGTAGTTAATAGATACTAAAGCCAGTATTTTGATTTTTCCTTTATATGTTTAACATCAAATAACATAATCAAACACACAGACAAGCACTTAATTCCATCAATCTTAACAGAAACAAGCTAAAGTAAATATTTCTCCAAATGTTTCCGTGGAAAAAATTTCTTGCAGATTTCTTCAATTTTTCTGCATTAGGCCTTCTTCCTCAGATTGCCTTTAGGAATCTTATTTTCTCCAGTAAGGATGAACTTCTCAGTTAATTAACTAGGCATAACATACTTAACTTGAACAGTTCAGGTGAATCCGCATTAGTGGTTTACTGAGCAGCATCGTGTCTTCTAGGTATGAATGTGCTGAGTATCCACACTTGGAGCTACAGGGAGCACTCTTTGGGTACAGTCTGTGCACACACTGTGGTTTCTCTGCTGAACTAAACAGTTCATACTGAGATTCAAGCCAGAGTGCCCAAGGTTAGTAAGGACACAAAGTACAGCCCTTAAAGCAGTAATTCAGCAACTCCGAAGTCCTCCTATTATATGCAAGCAACAGCACTGGAAATATTTATATGTCTTGTCCTTCCTCTGTATCTGAAGGCAATCCAAAATGATCAGGAAGGTAATCGGAGATCAGTCACAAGCTTCTGGACCTTCAAAAAAAAAAAAAAAAAAAAAAAAAAAAAAAAAAAAAAAAGTCAGAGCAGCATCTCAGTGGGATCAGCACTCAAACTGCTAGCTGAGGCAAAAACCTGGCCCTTCCACTTCCAAAGAGGAGAAATTTAACATCCCACCAGTGGGATAAATCTGAGGCTCACCACCCTCATTCTGTCAAGAGATTATTACTCTGGTGAATTCAGTCATGGAAAGGGCCAAAAATTTCACTGGGAGGTCGAACTATCTGAAAGCAGCCTGCACAGGTCACAAGGAAGGGCTCTGCATCATACAGAATCAATGTTGCATGAAGTTACAATTAAAATGAAGAAAACATTTGAAAAACAGGGACAGAAACTAAGTGTGCTAAACCCAGGCAAATCCATCTCTATTACAAGGAACTGGAGAATTTTGTATGCGAGAAGGAAAACAAAGCTACTGCACTACTCAACCTGCAGTCTCTGAAGCCCGGAAGACTGAGAACCCTCTTGAGAGATATTCAAAGGCTTTGTAAAAAGATTAACCACCCTCCTCAATGAGGATATCCTAATATTCTGGAGTCTCAGCATGGGCATTTCTGAAGCAAAAGAGATGTGATAAAGTCAGAGCTCTGTGACTCAATATTGTACTGGTGGGAGACAGCTAATTCCTGTGCTTCATGACGTCTGGAAGACTGCCTATCTACTGCTAGTGGTGAAAGCCTAGACTTAATCTTTAAGGAAAATATCTCTGCCTACATCTTTTCCCTATCAACAACTCATGACACAGGGAAGTCACACTTCTACATAGCTTCAATAGTTTGGCTTTGGAAATAGGGAGCAAGGAAGGCAGAGTAGCTATTTTCATATGATCAGATATTTAATTATTTTTCATTAGAACAACAGTGAAACAGTTTGTGTCCCTGTCCCTACGTGAATGTGATATCCATACTCATTTAAATACAGCATCTGGCAATGCATTATGATAGTCTGTTCTGAAACCATAGACAGACAGTGCTGTTAAGCTGTTAAGCTGGGTAAAATTTAACTCCACTCCAGAGAAAACAGAAGTAAATAAGGCAAGGATGCTACAAGGAAGACTGTTCCTCATACCGCTTGCTTTGTGTGGGGTCAAGCACACAGAGAAGCATTATCCTTTAACTGATCATGAAGGCTCTAGAATAGATTTTTAGTGGTGCCCCAGGTAGCACCATATTTTGTCATTGTCCTTCTTCTGCTGTGATTTTTCTTTCTCATTCTGTATTTTCCAGTATGCCACCAAAAGGTACTGCAGAGGATAATTATTTTTTCTTTTAAAAATGGCTGTTATCTTACTTTCTGGCAGTACTGTTTACGGTACAAGCAGGGTATGGAAGGCATGGACATAGAATGTAAAAATGGGAGGAAGGAGCTGGAGGAGGGGATCTCCAGGTGTAGAATACTTTTCCAGGAAGGAAGTATAGGCTATAGTTACTGGAAAATACAAATTTTTTGCTGAATTCCTCTATTTCAAGGGAACATGAGCTTTTCCCATCTATACTCCACAGTTCTAATTTTGTAACTCGCTACCTTTTGCATTGTACAGCTCTTTAACATGTCCTGTGTACAACCACTCCCATGGTAGTATTTCTTTGCCAATGGCAATTTAAAACACATATAGCTGTATGTGTTTCACTGTCCCAAATACCACACACTCTTGCAACTGCAAATATTAAGTCTGCAACTACAGCTAGGTCTGCAATTCTTTGGTCAGCAGATCTAAAATTTAGTCTTTGCCCAAAATATTCTATGCAGTCTCTTCCTTGCATTCATCATTGACTTGGAATTTTGCAACTTGATTTTCCCACTGGTTTTTCAGGTATGCCGTGTGTTAGCTTCCTAAACCTTTTTGCTGATTTAACTTTCATACAGTTCCTTTTCCAGTGCTTCCGTCCATATTAATTCCTTGTACAAGGATGATGTCTCAACTTTCAGGGGAGTGGTAAGTCTCTGTCCCTACCACAGTGTAACAACCAGATAATACAGAAATGCCAAAAATAATGTTTCTATTTCTGCATGTCAAAACTTCCTACCAAAAATTCTGTCAGCTTTTTGCCAGAAGCCCTCACCAGAGCTTCCTGCTGCAGTTTTCCTGCCAGAAGATCTTGCTATTGTTTATGGTTATCATATCTCTTTGAACATTGAATAGGGCTACGTGACAAGAAACTACATACAACCTTTGAACACTATAAAAGTTAAGGAAAAATTTTGGAAAAAAAGGGAGAGGAAAGGGAGAGAGAACTGGTTACTCTCACTGAGAGCCTCTCCCCACCTCCTCCTCACCTTTCCTCTGCCACCACGTGCTGCCTGTCTGCCACTGGAGACTGAAACTCAGCTGGCCTGGAGAAGAACTGAAACCCATCGTGCCACATGCGTGAGTTATATCTTCCCCTTTTACCCTAACCATATTTCTGAGGGTTAAAGGTGCTGCTGAATTGGGACCCTGCATGGCCTGGGACACGGCTCAGTGTGAGCAGCAAAGCTACACATCCTGGCTGTGTTCCAGAGAACTAAAGCTGCTAAGGTACCTAGCAGCTAAAGAAGATAACATGGAAAAGTGGCAGAGACAGAGAAAAAAAAGGTAGAAACCACTTCTGCCCACAGACACAGTGGAAGGGTAGTTTTGGTGGTATCTTTCCTATGCTTCTAAAAGTAATCTTAGCTTTTTCCAACCTTTTCTTATTTTTTCCTCTTTCTCTTTGCATTACTTACAATTAATAAAAATATCAGGTTTTGGTATCAACAGATAACTTGTGTGAGTTTTAATTTTACTCAGGGGATTATTCGAATCCGAAGTTCTTTCTGTAAATTTTATGCAGATTGTAACATACAGACACCTACAAAGTTGGGAAATACTCATAACTCAAACTCTCTGATGATTTCATGGAAATTTCTTACACAGAAGTGTCATATGAAATCCATGTAGAGAACAGTATCTAAAACCCCTATCATAATCTTCCCAACAGTGGACTTGTCAGCACTGGTGTGCTATTATGAGACACAACCTTGAATTAAAATAGATATATCACGCACTGAAGAGTGGTATGTGAACAAGTCCAAACATCACCATGGCAACACCCCCGACCAGTCAGGAATAGACCACCAAAAGCTAGAGACATATCCCACCAATCATGAGGGAGTGACACTGCGGAACAACCCATGAATCTGCAAAACCTCAAACTGAAAAAAAGCTGGAGGAGGATAAACTGACTGCTTCTCAACACTTCTAATGCAAGATGTTGCAGTGGAGCTCCCACACCTGTGGCAGAAAATTGCAACGTGAATACTCTCAGGTCATATGCTTTTAGCTCACAGATAGTAAAAAGGAGCTGATAGGTGCTAACTCAGTACTGTGATGTATTAAATGTATAAATGTTTATAGCTTTGCAATTATCGCTGTATTTGAAAGTATCTTACATAAGAGCTTATAATGTGCGCGTTTTCATTTCTATTTCCAGAGATCAGATCTTAAGTAAGGAACTCAGACAGTCTGAGCCATGTGGTCAAACTATACCAACAGAGCTATGGACTGGTGAGGATATGCAACAGACAAACACCAGAAAGCAATGGCCATTGACAGCTCCAGGATCAATGGCTGGATCTGCTGGCTTTCTAGCTCTTGGTTGTCTTTGTTGCTGAATTGCCACGGTTTTTCCACTCTTCACTCTTCATTCATTACACGAAAATGATAAGCCAGAAGCAGCAGGAGCCCCAAAGTACCACATTTATATCAAATGTTCAGTCTCAGAGATGAGAAGGCTGAGATCCCTCATAAGAGTGATTTGCTCAAAAAAATGTCTCTTCCAGTTGCTGATCCTGTTCCTGCTGTTCTCCGCATCTTGCACTTCCCCTGAATGTTAAGAATGACAGGTGGGAGCAGCTAGGATGTGCCTTAGGGACATGCCCTTAAGCAGAAAATACAATGCTGACATCAAGCTCCTCAGTCATATCAGATACAATCATGAAAGTTGCCCTGCACATCCTAGATATTTCTATTCCCTCTTGCAATAGTTGTGTTGCAACTTAAATGCACTATATTATGTGCCCAGTTCAATGCAGCCACACATCAAAGAAACGTAAAGGTGCTTAATTTCCAAATCATTCCAAGGAATGACAAAAGGTGGTACTTCTAAGATCAAAAACAGTCAATAGAGCAATTGTGTCAGAAAAAAACTTTAGAGGGCATCAAAGAGAAAGTAAAGTGTATAATTAAGAACAGGATTTGAGATTGTCAGGACTGCTTTTTGCTTTCAACTACACTTGGCCTCTTTCACCCTGACTGGACAAAGATCCTAACAGAAATAAAATCTGGTTGCTTTGCCAGAACACAGCAGGGCTTTGAAATAATTCTGAGATCTTTGGTGGGATTAGTGGAACAATTTAATAGGAGGTCTTGTTAGTAGGTAGAGAAAAAAAAAGACATTTGCATTTCAGACTGCCTCTAAAGTTTGGGAATAGCAGAGGAATAAAAATAAGCCTGAAGATGCCTGAAACTTTGAAATGAGGAAAAAAAGCCCTCACAGAAACTGGATGAAAGAGATGATGTTAAGGGAATGAGATTCTGAAAAAACATACAAAAGCATCTATTTAACTTTCAGGCTAAAGCAATACTGTTTTAGTGAATACAACTAGACAGTTGATTTTTCTCATTTTAAATTATGGAATCATGGAATTAAAATAATTCAGACTGGAATAGACCTTAGAAAGTCATTTTAATCTCCTGCTCAAAGCAAAATTCACTAGAAGGCCAGACTGGGTTGCTCAGGGCTTTATCTACCTGGGTGCTGAAAAATCTAAAAAAAACCCAGAACCTCTTTGGATACTTTTTCCACTATTTGATTGTCCTCATGAGGAAAAAGCTTTTACTTATATCCAGCCCAAACTTCTAGTTTCAATTTATGTGCACTGCATCTCATTCTCACACCACACCACCAGAAGAGTCTGGATCTATCTTTTTATAAGCTCCTCATAAGCACTGGCAGGTTGCCAGTAGGTTTCCCCTGGAGCCACTTGTTGTTCAGGCCAAACATGCCCAACTCCCCCAGCCCCCACCCCAGGACAAAGGTTTGAACTCCCTGAAAATTTTGACAGCTCTCTGCTGAATTTTCAGAGTTTATCATTATTGTCCTTGTATTTGAAGTATCAAAAGGTAGATGTAGATGTGTTCTAATGAATGCTGAATCCATTAATCTCCTGAGTATGCAGTTAACATAGCCCAAGAAACTGTTAGCACTGTTTGCTGCCAGGTTACACTGATAGTTCAGCTTCTTGCCCCTCCCAGGCTCAGTAGTGGTGCCGCCCAGCCAGTTGGTCCCATATCACTGGAAATTAAAAATTATAGAGCAATACAGGTCAGACCTCTGGAGGTCGTCCAGTACAACTCTCATTCTCAAAAGCAGGACTAACCTCAATGTTAGAAAAAGTAGTATCCATCATCTAAACCTGAAACCCAGAAATGATGTACACAAAACAATCCACGGTGAGTTTTAAATCTATTTCTAAAGACATGTTTTTAATACTATGACTATTATTCTTGTTTTCCAAGTACATCATAACCAATAAAAGCTGGTACTATAAAAATGTAAAGAGATGACAGCTGCTGCAAAAAATAATGGAGGCACTCAAAAATAATTATTTGTTAATGGTAAGGACAGGGAAAGTGAAGGATTTCAGTGAAACCTGTATTAGAATGAATACCAGACCCAGGCTCACTTCAGTTGCATTGGGAAGCAAATGCAAATTTAAGACAGCTTTTGAGCACAACCATGTATATAAGGAAAATCTTCAGGACAGATAAAAATGATGGCCTGGAAGTGACAGAAACGATGATCATCCAGACTCCTCTCCCAGGCTCAGGCTATTTTCACAGTGAAACTGCTCACGCCTCTCAGAGCTCTGAAAAGGCTAACCAAGACATCAGTACAACATTCCACTCCCCAGGAACAAGGCTGTGAGACAGGCAGGAGATGCAGAAGTGGGCAGTCCCTTGTCCTCACAGCAGAATTCAGCAGTGGGATATTTGCAAAGCACAGAAATTGGGTGTACCTGTCATTAACCCCCACATGTGCCCACTTGCTATCTTTGCCTTGATTGATGCTCTGGTGGGGGGCTGCCCCATTCACTTGCTTGTGCATCTTCTACATCTTCTCACGGAGAATATGAGCTGCATTTCCCTCAGCAGGAAGTATAAAAGACACTTCTAAATTGTTTCTAGTACAGCGCCATATGATCTGCTACCAAACATGCATGTAGGACTACCACAAGAAATAATTTAGCATTTGTTTTGGTATTCCCTATCATATGTAGGCTTTTACAATCCAGACTGTTTCTTCAGCAATCTAAACTTAGGATGTCTGATTTTAGATTCTTTCCTAGATAAAGTAGACGAAGTGAAGAAGATGGCCCTGAAGCTGACCAGACATACAAACAATGGAAAGAAGAATTTGTTAACAAAATGGACTTTGGAAGTACAATGGTTTAAAAGGACTTTATTATAAGGGACTTTGGGTTAAAACTCATTGCTGAATTGAGGCCCCATGTCTTCGAAAAATGTTACAAGTGGTTGCTATAGGCTAAGCTCCATGGAGCAGGGGTCAGCTACCATTGGACAGTTCTTGGCTCCATATCTGTTCAACCAATCCCTGTCTATACCCTGTTGCTACCCTTCCCCCTCATGTTTATGCATATATCCTTCACCAATCCAGTGTCCTAGTTTTGCATATCCCTCCTACCTTCCAGCACCTTCCCCGGCCAACCCTATCAACTCCCTTCACGTTGTGAATAAAGCAGATCAGCTTCGGGCCCTGTTTTGGGGAAATGCACAGTCCTGTTCAGAATGCTGCTGGTCTAGTGCTCTCTATCCTGACTTGTGACAATGGGGAAAAAAAAAAATTACCAATTAACTTTTTTTTTTTTTAATCTTTCATCCAATCTACTTGTACAATATTGTAATGAGGAAGGAAATTATAAGAACAGAAATATATATTATTATTTTTGGTACTGTATATTTATATTAGTACTTTAAAACTTGGGATCTAATTGTAGAATGCTGGCTCTACAAAGAAACTGTAAGATGAAAAATACACAGTTTTTTCCCAATAAAAGAATAAGGTACTTGTTTGTTAGCTTTTAAGTATGTTCTGTTCACATTTCATTCCCCACTAAAAATAAAGAGAACATACAGTACATAAAGGATCTGCTAATACTTATGTATCTGCTACCATCTGCTGACAAACAGCATTATTGAATTTATGCTAGTCAATCTTAAAGAAGCAACTCCTGCCTCCGTATAAGAAGGTTTTCACTGATGCTGCAGTGGCTGACAGTAAAAGCTACATGAAGTTTTAATTCAGCATGTTCTAGCCATAGTAAGCCAATAATTTTTTACCCAGCCAGCTTGTCTGCATCACAGATTAACTATTGACCAGTATATTCCATTCCACAGCAGTGGCTGTATTCTGCATTCGTTGGAGCCCTTCAGCTGTTGCAGATCGTTTCTGTAGTCAATTACTGAGCAACGACAAGAACCTCATTCCATATTTACAAAACACAAAACCATTTGATTTGTTATTAGCTGTAAGACTTTTCCAAACAAGAAGTTACAGAATCACAGAATGACAGAATGGGTCAGGTTGGAAGGGACCAGTATGGGTCATCTGATCCAACCTCCCTGCCCAAGCAGGGTCATCGTAGAGCACATTGCACAGGATTGTGTCCAGATGGTTCTTGAATATCTCTGGTGAGGGAGAATCCACAACCTCTCTGGACAATCAGTTCCAGTGTGTGATCACTCGCACAGTAAAGTTCATATTCAGGTGGAACTTCCTGTATATCCCTTTCTGCCCATTGCCTCTTGTCCTGTTGCTTGGCTCCACCAAGAAGAGACTGGCTCCGTTCTCTTGACACCCTTGAGATAAAGACAACTGATGAGGTCTCCTCTCAGTTGTCTCTTCTTAAGGCTAAACAGGCCTGGCTCCCTCAGCCTTTCCTTGTAAGAGAGATGCTCCAGTCCCTTAGTCATCTTTGTTGCCCTCTGCTGGACTGGCTCCAGGAGCTCCATGTCTCTCTTGTACTGAGGAGCTTAGAATTGGACACAGAAGTCCAGATGTGGCCTCACTAGGGCTGACTAGAGGGGCAGGATCACCTCCCTCGACCTGCTGGCAATGCTTTTCCCAATGCACTCCAGGATACCACTGGCTTTCTTGGCCACAAGGGCTCATGGCTCAAGTTTGTAAGTCCACCAGGACCCCCAGGTCTTTCTCTGCAGAGCTGCTTTCTAGCAGGTCAGCCCCAGACTGTATTGGTGTTTATTCCGGTCTTACTTCCCTGTCTACAACGTGGAATCAAAACATCTTTTTCCCCTAATCTTACTTTTAAATATTTACTAAATATTTACTTAAATATTTACTACAACTAAAATAGTAGTAAAAAGTACCTTTGTATCACCTTAATTAATTTTATGTTTTTAAGTGAAAGTCTTTATTAGCTTCCAGATACTATTGTTCTTGAGAAAAAGATTAACAAAAATCTAAAGCAAAAAAGAAACACAACCTTGGTTTCAGGTATCTCACACTAAATTGGAGGAGTCTGACAGTGAAGAGAGAGCAGTTCACAGTGATGACCTGCATTTGGCTGTATGGTAGACTAAATTAAAAGAGTGTATGTAATATTTACTTATACAGTAAGGTTTTTTCTAAAAAAAACATTTGGGAAAAAAAGCCAAAGCTTTACATCTGGTAAGCCAAAGTGTCAGAAAAAATAATTTAATGAAAGCAGAATGTGGAGGTATAGATGACAATATGGATTGTTTGACAAAGCTAATCCTTTAAGACGTCACAAAGTCTTCTGGCTTAGTTGATAGGAATCTGAGTTTGAAATTCTCTTTAAGTGGTAGGTCCTAAGAATGGCCGGTTCTTCCAGACTTACATACTTTTAGCAAAAGGGATTATAAATTAGGTTTAGCCTTTAAATG
>NW_020955453.1:109584-126117 GCF_003031625.1 Empidonax traillii | reverse complement strand
GCGGGGCTGCCGGGGGAGCGGGGCTGTCTGAGGGAGCGGGGCCGCGGGGCTGCCGGGGGAGCGGGGTCGTCCGGCGGGAGGGCAGAGCCCTCGCTGTGCGCGCTCCTTCCCGAGTCCGGTGCGGGAGGGTTGCGGGGCGCGGTCCGTGACCGAGACCAGCCGTGTTCGGTGCTGGAGAAGGAGCGAAGGAGCTCCGATTGCGGTGGCTCCCGGCGACGCCCCTTCTGCCGCCGCTGCCTGATGCGCTTTCGTTCCGCCCGCAGAGCACGGACTGGTCCGAGCCCTGGCTGCTGGGGCTGGCCGCCTTCCACCTCCTCTGCTTCCTCCTGACGTGCGCGTCCCTGCAGCACCGCCGGGTGCAAGTCGGGCACTTCCTCTGCATGGGTGAGTGCGCGGGCAGCAGATGAAGTGCACGGAAATTCGCATTTTTCTTGTAGCAGTGCATGCACCTGTAGATGATGATGTGCTATAGAACCTGCGATGATCTATAAATATGTATTTATTTTTTTTCCAAGACAACGTATGAAGTAGGGACTTAAAATTTTGGCATTAGTGAGGATCTGGGATCAGTAAGGTTTCTGCACGGTCATTGTCGCATGTATCACAGGTTCCCAGTAAATTGTTGCTGTGCTGGAGAAGCAGAAAAGAAACCTATTGAGCGCCAGCAGTTGCTTTCTTCTCTGCCTTGTTCTAATGCTGCAGTTCAGTGAATAAGTTTAGTTTCCACAGCAAGTTCACCCTATGCCCTGCTGACAGCCACGATAATGTCATGAGGAGGACCAAGATTGGCATGTATATTGCAGTAAAAACTTGTGTTATCTCAGAGTTTAACAGCCTTCAGCCTGAGAATCCACTGTGACCTTGCTATACCAATGCTATATCTTCGTGGCTGACTGACAGAACACCTACTGACTTTGGTTTAATTAAGATCTCATAGGTTATGGATTAGATTCATGTATTATGAGCACTACCTTACTTCTAGCCATGTGTTGAATTTTCTGCTGAGTTGTGTTTCTTTACACAGTATCACAGCGCTGTCGTGCTTGCAGGGTGGAGGTAGAAAAGTGAGCAACTGAAAGAGATTTGCAGGGGAAAAAAGCCACTGGAAGACTATGTTGACTTTAAAAATACTATTTAGTTGGTAGTCAAGTTTGTAGAGGAACTATACCTTCTTAAAAACAGCAAATAACTCAGCTAAAGCTAAGGTTTTAATAATATGCAATACCCCCAAAAGGAATCTAGAAATCTTTCTGTACTTCTACTCATATGTAATGGCTATACATCCAGTTACACCTGGATTTATTAAATGATCTACAGAGGGCAAACTAGCAATGCCCTGTTCATTGTTCATTATAGGCCTGGAATTCCCTATAAGAATACAGCCTTTTCTGTGTTAATATTAGACGTTCAGAATTTCCAATTCCATACTGTTTATAGACTCCTAGGAATGATGTAAACTTGCTGTTAATACAGAATGCATAAAATTACCCATATTGAGTACAAGCCTTATTTGTACCTTGGATATGTCTGCAATAGAAATTATTTTATATTGTAGATAGTTAGAAATAGCTGAGGAAATTACGAAGTTATCACATTGTTCTGCCTTGGCAACCAAGCAGCCCTATATTTGTGTTTATGTTTATACTGTACAGTGCCAAGCAGAGGTAATCCAGCTGATGGCACATCAAGATGACACTTTCATATCACCAGATTAGTTACTGAACTGCCTTGTGCAGGTTATCTTTAGCCATTCAGTCTGGGTGTTTTGCTTTGTTTGAGTTTAAAATTTTGTAGGTGTGTTGCTTTTCTGTTTAATGTGATTGCACTGAAAATTGCCATTTTCTTAATGTCTTGATGGCTTCATATTGAATGTAATTCAAGTAAGAATATGCTGAATTCAAATAAGAACATGCTGGTTTGTACCTGATTACAGTAGACTACTCTGCTGTATAAATGTTAAAACAGTTTCTATTTTGTATATTATTAGTGTTTGCTTGTATATTGTTGGTACCCAAACTTGAGATAATAATGTTAGATATAACAGTGTGACACCATAAAATCTATAATAATAACTTAATTCCATACCAACTTTGGGGAGCACTTGCATTTCTTTTTACAGACGTAACTTGGAAGTTTTCACCAAGAGGATTGTTGGGAAAAAAAATAAGTTTGGTGTTTGGGTCTTTTCATTAGTATTAATTTGTATGGTGAGCTTTTTCTGTAAGCTCAGATGATTAGGCTTTTACGTTTGTTTGTTTGTTTGTAATGTAGGGGGTATGTTTTGTGATCACTTAATACTTTCTAGTAACTATATGAGACATTTAAATCAGAATTGGTTTTGTCCAATTAAATATTGAAGGATTTTCTGAGAATCAAGGGATTCTAATACCTGATATGTACACATCTGTAGTATAATCACAGAACTGATGTTTTTTTAAAGAAATACTGAATTTTTAAAGAATTTTTAAAATTTTTAAAGACATTTTTTGAGAATTTTTATTTTTAAAGTATTTTTAAAGAAATACTGAATCTAATATTTTTCTTTTGTTGTACAGTGGGCTTAGTGTACTGTGCTGAATATATCAATGAATTAGCAGCCATGAATTGGAGGTAACTGTTTTCACTTTTTTTAAATAAAGCTATACAACACAATATAAATATCACTTAGCTTGATAATTTTTGGTAGCTAGCATACCTTTATTTTACTGCTTAAAATCTGTGTTTATATGTATGGTTGTAAACTAACTAGTCAGAAAACTGAGAGAAAAGCAGAGTGCTATGGTTAAGAGGAAAAGGGTGCAAACTTTGGGGTTTGTTTTTGCTGGGTTTCCTTCAGTCATTATTCACACTTAATAAGCTGAAAAACCCCTTCTTAAAAACATCACTGCTGCTTTCTATACTTACTTAAATGCATCATAAGCATTAAAATTTGTCTGTTTTATTAACCTGTATACTAGAATTAAACTGATGGCTTATTTTGATAAGATTGAACTAATCTTTCCCTGATAAAACTGCAAATTATGTGTTTAAAACTACTTTATGCAGGCATCTAACTGTAAGTCTTAATGCTTCACTTCAGGCATTCATGATCTAAATTATACCTTTACTACATTTATTATTTCTGTTATCTTTTGTAATATAAATAAACAAGTAATTGCAGGCACTTCAGGATAAGAATGATTTCTGAGGTACAAATATATGTACTCTTGTAGTTGCATTGGGAAGTTTCTTAATTTATAGTTGTTTTATTTAGTGTTTGTGCAATAAAACTTTAAAGGAGAGAAATACAGGTATTGTAGTAAATATTCATAACTGATGAGATATTGACTACCTCTTTTATCTGACTTAATACAGTAGAACGCTGGCCTATGCTTGGGTATCCCAAGAAGTAGGGTGATGTGTACAATGTTAAATAATAACTGTGAAAGTCTAATGTGTGAACTACACTGAATAAAGCTTCCTCTCTCATTTTTACTGTATTTCTTTCAGGTTGTTTTCTAAATACCAATACTTTGATTCAAGAGGAATGTTTATTTCGCTTGTATTTTCAGCACCACTGCTGGTGAATACTATTATAATTGTGGTATGTATATGTTCATTTATATGGGTGCTTTCATTAAATTGATAAGTGAATGTATATGGATTGCTTAAATTTAATAATGTACTTACTTTTCAGATCAGCTGGGTTTACAGAACTTTGAATGTAATGACTGAACTAAAGATGCTACAACAGAGAAGGAAAGCAGAAAAAGAGAAAAAGAAGTGAAAGCACCTTACACTACTTTTTTCAATCATAATAGTACTTGTCTGGGTAATCAGTCCGTTTGTATGGTTATTCAGAAACAGAGATACTTTTGTGTCTGATGTCAAGAGGACTTTGTAACATGTGCCTGTGGGCAAGATGAAAGAAGGTATCTACAGTACATTTGAATTGACTGTGAAATTGAGAAACCAGTCTTAAGAGATTTTGTGCCCTTCATTGTAAGATAGTTTTCCACCATGACCTAGGCGACACGCAATGGTCTAGTTAGTTTTGATTTGTGTATGTGATTTTTAACTGTATCTTACCTCTATGTTTATCAAATATCCATTCTTCTACTGCTTAAGCCAGCTGGAGAAGTGTCGTGAATTACAATAAATAAGAGATTGTATTCAGAATAACTCAGGAATCCATGCTTCTGTGAAGCATTTCACTTCTTTATAAATCAAGGTTCATACTTTCTATGTGTATATTGTGTGCCAGTGGCATTTTATAAATAAAACTATCCACTGTATCTTAAATTGAGTTAATTTGTATCAATTTTTAATCAGACTTTTCCCTTGTTTTTTCTCATAAAAATTCCTAGTTTAGTAAACTCTTGTGCTTAATTTGCATAAGTAATTCAAAATGATTGCTGCCTTTTTTTTCAATTTACAGTTCATGGTTTTAAGGCTTATAGATAAACATCTTTTCTTAAAACTGGATGAAATTTTTATAGTTTTTGTCTTGTTTAGAGATCAGAAAAGAAAGGGGGAAACTATAATGTTCTATACAATTTTGTTCCCTCTTTTATGCTTTTTTTTTTTAAATAACTGAAAATGAAAAAATAACTGGTAAAAAGAAGAAGACTTCAGTTTTGTTTCTAAGTAGCTTATTTTTATTGAATTAAGGAAATTTGAAGGGGGGGTGTGAACGCAGTGCAAACTATCCATGTTTATTAAATTTGTATCTTTGTTTGGAGATGTACACTTCTATCTAATACAGGTTTCATTTAAGACACAGGGAAGATGATCTACAAAATTGAACTTGGACTAATTTGAAAAATACTTGGGTAGAAAATCCCAGACCATTGGTAAGTTTATAAGCTAAGTAAGTATTTTTGAAATTAATTTTAATTACTTGAATGGTCTTCACACCAGCAGAAATACTCAAAGGGAGAAAAACTCAAGGGAGATAGCATATGCTATCTAGGAGACACACAGTTTTTGAATCTCCTAGAGAAGGAGAAAGTGAAACTCTTTCTTGAGGGCTTCACAGCATTGTGGAAGGGTAGTGAAGTATTACTGTTGGATCCATTTCTTTAACTTACCTGTGCCTCTGGCATTTTTCTCACTCATTGCTCCATCAAGAACCACTTACAGACTACTTTATATTAGCAAAATAAATAATGGAAGGTTTATATGTTGTCCCATTCTGACCGTTCTCTTGTGACTCTTGGTGCAGTGTTGGGTGGTGTCAACTGCGTGGATAACACCTCTAGTGGTCTGGTAAGACAGCATGTGCCTTCTGGGAAGGAATGAATAGAATCCGTCCAAATGTGACTGTAAGACCTGCTGTCTTCAGGACCAAGGAATAGACCTTTTTGATTTATATAGATAAGATGTCCTCCCAGACTGGTTTAGAAAAAGTTCAGCCTTGCTTTTAGGATTTGATGGCGAGAGGGGCAATTTTCACACATGGTCCTAAGCATGACCACACAAGTGTTGTGCTCCTGTTGCGAACTGTTCTGAAACAATACCAATGCACAGTTGTTTTAATGTCACACACTTGGAGCTGTAGTACCTCATTATTGTGTGTTACTGATAACCACCTGTTATGAGTAACATTTGGCTTTACAGTGTGAAGTGTATGAATTTGATTCGCAGTAAGCAAGGTGGTTCAGATCAGCTAAGCAACAAGACTCTTGCAATTGAAAACAATGTGCTTAATTTTGTAACACCCAAGTCAGTCTTTCCCCAAATAATTCGGAATTTTGTCTTTCTTATGTGTGAGGTTGGTGTTTTTCCTTTCCTCACTGTTGAAACTGTACAAAGTAAATGTAACAGTTATACGAGATAAATTTTCACAAACATAAAAATGTGGTTTCCGTATATCACAGAAAGGCTTGGGTTGAAAGTGACCTTGAAGATCATCCAGTTCCAACCCGCATCCTATGAGCAGGGATGCCACCCATTAGCTTGGTGGCTCAGGGCCCCATCCCATCTGGCCTTGAACACTTCCAGGGAAGGGCATCCACAGCTTATCTGGGCAACCTGTTCCAATGTTTCACCATTTTCTGAGTAAAGACTTTCCTCTTAACATCCAACTTAACGTACCTTCTTTTAGTTTAAAGCCAGTCCCCTTTGTCGTTCTAAAAAGTTGCTCTCCCTCTTCATTGTAAGACCCCTTTCACTACTGAAAAGCTGCAATTAGGTCTCCTTGGAGCCTTTCTCTTATCCAGGCTGAACAATTCCAGCTCTTTCAGCCTGTCTTCATAAGTAGAAGTGCTCCAGCCTTCTGATCACCTTTCTGGCCTCCTTTGGACCCGATTTTTCAGGTCCACATCTTTGTTGTGGTGAGGACCACAGAGCTGGATGCAGTGCTCCCGATGCAGTCTCACAAGGGCAGAGCAGAGGGGCGGGCAGAATCACCTCCCTCGACCTGCTGGCCTCACAGCTTTTGATGCAGCCCAGGATATGATTGGCTTTCCACTGCAGCTGCACATTGTCAGCTCATCTCCAGCTTTTCTACCACAAGAACCCCCAAGTCTTTCTTGGCAGTGCTGCTCTCGATGAGTTATCTCCCAGTTTGTACTCGTATGTGGGATTACCCTGACCCAAGTGCAGCACCTTTCACTTGAACCCATTGAAACTTGTGAGGTTGTTGTGGACTCACTTCATAGGTTTGTCCGGGTCTCTCTGGATAACATCCCTTCCTTGTTTTGTGTCAGCTGCACCACTCAGCTTTGTGTCATCTGCAAACTTGCTGAGTGTGCAGCACTCAATCTCACTATGTCTTTGGTAGACATTAAAGAGCAGCAGTCCCAAGACAAGGGCCTTGAGGAACACCACTCATCACCAGCCTCCACATGGACAGAAGCCACTGACCACAGTTTTCTGACTGTCTCCATCCAGCGAATTTCTTTTCCACCAGATAATCCATGCTTCAAATCCATGTGTTGGACAATGTCGAAGGCCTTACAGAAGTCTGTAGGTGACATCTCTCAGTCATCCCTTGTTGCCTATTGCAGTCACTCCATCATAGAAGGCCACCAGATGGGGTTAGGTATGATTTGCTCTTGCTGGCTGTCTTGGATGACCTTGTCTTGCATGTGCATTTATGTTTGTCAGGAAAATATTCCCATTTTGGAAAGACTCAAACTTAACTAACCCTGCCTAAGAAACACTTAAGTTTAACAGCTAAGTTTTTGTGGGTGTTTTTTGTTTGTGATTTTTGGGTGGTTTTTTTGTTTGCTTTTTTTTTTTTTTTTAAAGTGTGTTAAACTGTAACAGAAATCCTCAGTAAGTGAAGCGTGACTTTTCTTCATCATGAGTCTGGATTTATGAAGTGATACTGCAATAACATGAAGTATGAGCCTACTTGCTGACAAACCAAAATAATTAGATCATGAATTTAGAGACTGTTTTGTCTACTTCAAATTTATAAGTGAATGAGAGCCAAATGTTTAAGGTTGGTGAAATACCTTTGCTTTTAATTAGGAAACCTGAATTTGGGTTGCTTGCGAAAGAGCCTGTTGATTTCATTTTCAGATGTGAATACAGAAAACCTGGTAGGTGCTCAGTTGGATCCAGTGGAGAGTAAGATGAGACAGTAATTTGTTACTGGTCTGTGTATCTTGCTTGCAGTTACTTAATTCTTTAGTGTTCCTTAATGTGTCTGTCCACAACAGCACGTGGTGTCACACAGTGTGGAAAAACATTACAAGGGAAAAATAATATTAACTTGACAACTTTACCATAGTAGAAAGTAGTTTTGTTGGATGTAAATCTGTGAAAAGATAGATTATCAGAATTTAGCTGATAAACTTGGCTGGAGGTTGAGGCTGGCCTCGTTCCATATGAAAAAGCAGTAATTTAGATGAGTTTCTAAAACTGAAAACCTAGCATGCTCTGTTTTTCCACATCCACTAAAATGAGATATCCTTAACTTGGATGTATTTTCACCACTTTTTAGTCCAATGAGTTTCATGATTTACAAAAATGTAACAGATGTAATAAGGAATTAAAATTTCTGTTCCTCAGCAGCATTTTCTAGTTTAGTAGATTTGTGTACCTTCATCACACGTAAAAAAACCCCACCTATTTCCCAAAGGCATGGAAAGACAGTAAATTGAGGTCTCCTACAATCTCGCATGTATTCTAAACAAAGAACTTTGAAGGACAGTCTTATTACTTTTCAACAGCTGCATTTTGAAAGGAGGAATCTGTTCTAGAAAAGCTATGTCAGAGCTAGATGGTGATACTCTGTGGCTGTGAATCTTAAATAGAGGAAGAGTCTATGAAGAATTGCTTTATGGATGCTGAGAATCATCATCTCAGATCTTGAACTCTTACAGGAACTGGGAATTTCAGGAAAAAGAGGAGTAGTGATTTTTTGTGTGAACAAGGTAGAAAAGAGTACAGCTATAATGTAGAGAATGTTCTATTTCTTCAAATACAGCTAGACATTTCTGTTTGCTTTTATTGTAAGCTTGATTAAACCATCTGGACACAATTCTGTGTCAGTATGCTCTAGGACAACCCTGCTTAAGCAGGGAGGTCCAGATGATCACTTCAGATGATCCCTTCCAACCCATTTTGTGATTCTGTTATTTTTCACTTCAGATGGACGTACCATTCTTATAATTAATGTATCAAAGTATATTTCTTTGTTTAGGAAACTCATATACTGTCTATATTTTTCTTTTTAAATGTTTTTTAATATTTTAAAGTATGTTTTAAATAATGTGTCTCAGCAAACACAAATATTGATGTTTGTCTGTGCATCAGGAAGAGATCGCTACAGGTAACCAAACTCGCCACTGGATGTCACTGTCTCACATGCGAAAGCTGATTCAAAGCTTTCCTTATGAAATGGTTCTGTAGAGCTTTTCACCATACTTCATAAATACTGCCAGCAGCATTTTGGAATGGCCAGGAAGCCTTGGACTGTAGCCTCTGAAAGCATAAACTTCTCTGAGCTCCAAAATGCATCTCCAGTCACTTTCAAGTGTTTATTGACACTCTTGCTTTTTACATTAAAAAGTACTTCTTTTGCATATACGCACAGTGATGATGTGCATATATACTTTGAGTCAGAGCTGTGGAGGTGTCTTGTGTTTAAACTTTCTTAATGCAGTAAGGGAATAAATACCCTGCTTGCTCATAACTACATTTTATATGGAGGAGCCTGTCTTCAACCAGTTAAAAAGAAATATAACAATGAAAAATGATTACATTATTGTGTGAACAGTATGCAGGGAAGTTTACTGAAGCAGTGTAGTTCATGAACTGATGCATGTCTTCTCTTTGTTTGAGATTTACCCTTGCATAATACATCATTACCAGGTCTGTCCTCGTTATGTGACATAGCTAACAGTCACAGTCATGACTGAGGTGTTCAGAAGTCATTTTCTCCACCACCAGGCCAACAGTGCTTTGGAGTGTTCCGAGGCTTTATGACTACATTTGAGAAGATATATATGCAGTATTCTCTGTGTGATGTTCTCCTTTGTATACTGGGT
Organism: Empidonax traillii; assembly: GCF_003031625.1. NCBI lineage: Eukaryota > Metazoa > Chordata > Aves > Passeriformes > Tyrannidae > Empidonax > Empidonax traillii. The sequence goes on along the minus strand of NW_020955453.1, from coordinate 116,635 downwards.
TTTAAGCTTGTTTTTATTTACCTTTGGAATTCATCCAAGTTCTGTTTCCACACACTACTTCATGAAGAATATAGGTTTACATTTTGAATGGTCTTTGGCCCCCTTCCTGTGAGTTACGTGATTGCACATACACATGACGAATCCAAAAAGATTAGGCACTTATAACCCACCACATGCTTGAGAAATGCCAGCCTTGTAACTCAAAACTGATGTGCTTTAGGAACCTCTGTTCTGTAACCTACCATCTTCTAACTAGGTCCTCCAAATTATGGCCATACTTACAACACTGTTTTCCTGCAATACCAGAACAGTGAGTGTTGTACTGAATAGAAAATACCTCAGAGGACTCAAAAGGAAGGCCTGTACATTTCCTGTATTTGTGTTTATTGTTTCATATAATTATGATCAGTAGGAACCTTTCTCATATAGTTTCACAGGCATAAATAAAGCCAGGAAAAGAGCTGTAACTGGTAATATGTTACACTGTTACAAGCACTGATTTTAAGTGGTCCCACGGAGATCATAGTCCTGTTTTCTTTGGCAGTGTCCAGAGTTAGAACCAGTTGAAACTAACAGGACAGGATCAAATATGTTCCCTTTTTCATCTGAAAACGTTACAATAATTAACAAGGCATTCAGCAGAACTGATTGAAACAAGACACATGTCTTAAAATGGACAAGTTCCAAGTGTCATTTGTAACACACTTGTTAATCCAACTCTGAATCAAAGAAATGTAATCTTGTATACCCTTCCTCCCTTCTGATCCAGCAAAAAGAGTTTGCACAGTGACCCAGGGGGATGCAAATGAAGTTCAGCTGGACAAAGAGTTATCTAGGCTAGGACCCTTTACTGAAATCATACTCATCTGTCAGTATTAGAGTCATGTATTAAATACACCTAAGTAGTTTTAATCAACAGAGCAGGACATGAAGTTCTTCATATAATTAGGACCAGTGTCCCTTGATCTTAAAGAACACTAAGCTTGGAAGGTGTTAAATTTGGTAGGATCTAAAAGATGTGAACCATTTTAGGTCTGTAACTGTAAGAGTTTCTGATACAATACTCTTCACCTTGAGTTAAATAATAGTAGTAGTCAGCTTCCTAGTGCCATTCTGGAGAGAATGTTATTGGTAAGGTGTGCACTGAAGCAAAAGCATCACAAGAATCAGGAAGCTGATGTACCAAAAAAAATAATATGGAAGCCTCTGGCTCTTCTTTGCAAAGTATTTTCTGGCAGAACCCAGAACACTGCAAGCTTTTCAATTCTTTAAATACATTCATTCCACAGCAGTGGAATGTGTTTTAAAGTGGGGTTAAATTTAATGGCATTGCTTAAAGATGTTGGATTTTTACATTAATAATGACAGCTTTTGTAAGTAATCAGAGTCTGTTTTGTTTTTTTTTTAGTTTAAGTCACAGAGTCAATACAAACAAACCAGTTCAATTTTATCTTTTTTTTTATTGTTTCAATGCCCCTAAGTCCTAAATTAGACTAATCATTCTACAATATTAGCAAAGAGTGGGTCACAGCATCCCTCTGATTAACAAGGGCTAATTTATTGAAAAAAACTCATGTTACTGATTTCTTTCTAGCAAATTTTTTTATTGATTTTTACAATCAAAAATTCAAACAGATTAGTATATAGTGTATGTTATCCAAGTTTTCTGCTTCCTTCATGTTGTGGAAAGAACAAATATAACATAAAATTAGCTGATTGGATTTATATGTGAACAATGACAATTATAATAGTATATGATTTCTATGGAATTCTCTTTGAAATTTTAGTAAAAATATTCCAAAATATTACTAAATAGAGTTCCTTCAGAAACTGATTTTTCAGTAACTGAAACTTACAAAAAAGAACTTGAAAATGTACAGAACACATAGCTTATAGGTGAGCTATGGTTCCCTAAGCCATTACCTTGCATGAAGTTTATAAAAAGTTTTGCAAGTTTTAAATTTGAAGGAGAAACACTGAAGAGATAGATTTATATATTTATGTCCAAAAAGAAAAAGCACTTTCTTCTCTAAGCTCTGAAGAAACTCACAGAATAACATAATATTCTGAGTTGGAAGGGACTTATCAAATCCACTGAAATTTCATAGAATTATAGAATGTTTGGATTGGAAGGGTCCTTGAAGATCACCCCCCTGCCATGGGCAGAGATGCCACCCTCTGGACCAGGTTACTTGGAGCCCTGTTCAACCTGGCCTCGAGCACTTCCAGAGCTAGGACATCCACAGCTTCCCTGGGCAACCTGTTTTGCTGTCTCACCACCCTCAAAGTGAAGAATTTGTTCCTAATATCTAACTTAAACACACTGTCTTTACGCTTGAAGCCATTCCCCGTTGTCCTGTCACTACAGGCCCTTGTCAAAAGTCCCTCTCCAACTCTCTTGTAAGATGCCTTTAGGTACTGGAAGGTCTCTCCAGAGCCTGCTCTTGTCCAGGCTGATTGACCCCAACTCTCTCGGCCTGTTTTGAATTTATGACTTTCAAGACCTCAACATTAACAGAAATCCTCAAAAACCCACACAATTTTGACACTTTAAGTGGAGTGAAATACATTGGAATCTTTCAGATTTTTTTCTGTGGCATGAATTTCGAATTTCATCATTGTATTTATAAAGTGAATAGTAAAATAAGCACATTTAAAGACAAATTTTCCTGGTTGTATCATGAGCAAGAAATATAAAATAAATGCCAAGTTAAATTACAGAAAAAAATGGATATTATTATTGCATTTTTCAACTGACTGCTTCTCTAATTCTTGTGGATGTTAATACATATCAATATTGACAATTCCAGCCTCCTAGATCTCAGAAATGTCACTTGAAAATCCTTTTTAATTGAAAAATGGAGAATTGGCCCTCTCAAATAAAAGCAACATTCTTTTAAAAGTGTAGCTGAATCTTCACACAAAATGTTGAGTGAAAATGCTAAAAGTGCACCAAAGCCTTTTGGCTTTCTTATATATATGTTCATTATGTAGACACGTATTAATTCAATTCCAACTGGCAACAACCATTATCATTCAATATCGTTAACTTAGATAAGTACCGTAAAAGAGTACCCTTTTAGAGTGGTCATCTCATTTAAATTTAACCCAGTAGCATGTGATATAGTAGGGTTGTATTAAATTGTCAAAAGAAACAAACAAGAAAAAGATAAACGGGAGGATATACATGATTGTTTCAATTAAATACATAATTGGCCATATAATATCTTAGCTAGAAAGCTATCAGGTTTTTCTGTAACCTTTAGAGGGCTCCATTGCTATGTAATACTGGAAAACATGCTAATATGACATCTTAATATATTCTGACATCTACTCTAATTTAATTTAGGCCTTCTATTAACTCTGTTTACATGGTTTTAACTGTGTACAGAACCTTCCATGCTGGTTTAAAGGTCTGATGACGTAGATTTAGGATTGTGAGATGAAGGAGAATGTCTGCAATGCTGTAATGTATAAATTTACTAGAATTAATATCAAAAATGTGACAGAATTCTCAGTTCCAGAATTTCAAATGCATGAGAACTGGTCTAGAGACAAAACAATTAAATCATGACTTAATAATTTCCCATGGTTTTTTGAATGCTTCACTCTGTATCCAGAGTGTCTGTGTGTAATAACTTACAGCATTGCAGTGCAGCATTTTCTCTTAAAAAGGTTGAGGCAGGGTGTTGCCTCCTAACAACAAATCTCTTACAGGGGAAGAAGCATAGGAGTACTGAGTACTTCCTTTCTTTCTTACAGGGGATTGGGGTGTGACTCAGCTTCTTCCTAGAGGCACAGAAACAGCCAAAAGTAACAATATCTCTAGCAAATCACAATTAGGAAGTGTTTGAAATGAAAGAGGAGAAAGAGCGTGGATGTGGTAACAGTGAACTTACATCCACATTCTGACTGTCTAGAAGATGCTATTTTAAAGGCCAAAGTGAGGGTTACCACATTATCTGAGATGTAACAGCCCTTGAAGGACAGGTTCAACTTCACTGACTTCCCTTCAAATCCCATGTGCGCAGCAAATGGGAAGGGGTTTGGAATGGATTTGGAAGTGAGGAGGGCATAGAAATAGATCTGGGCATTAAAGTCAGATATGCTTGTTTGTTTAAAGCAGTTGTTTTTTTTTTTTTAAATCTAATACTGTGAAGGAAAAGTTAAGAAGAATGTTTAAGAAGAAAACCAAAAGTTAAGAAAAACAAACCAGTAAGATGAGAAAAAAGTACATGGAAAAGAAAGCCCGTGATAAGGTGGAAGTTTTTGTGGCAAGTGGTGAATATAAGAGAGCATCCATCTGGGACTGGGAAAGGAGAAGATAACTATATGAAGAAAAAAAAAAAAAGGACAATAAAGTAAAAAGAAATGTTTTTCGCAGCCTGCCAGCTTTCTCTGGGAAAAAATGGCACATTTCTTGCATAAAAATCCTGCACAAGCGCTCCTATAAGAGAGATCAAAATTACGTTGCACTTGCAGTCTGGAAAGTCTTCTAAACCCATCAGATCATGAGAATGAAAACGCTTTTTCAGAAATAGCAAATGAAGGCTTAATAAATAGGTCAGTGCTTAAACGCCACTTAACCTCATGCACTGCCTCCAGCACTCTGCTGAAGAGGAAGACTGACCACAACATATTACTGTCTGTTCTGTTACTCTTTGAATTAGGCTGTGCTTTAAGTCTCAGCTCAGTCCATCCAAAGCGTGAAGAAATTAACCATGATCATTTTAGCACACAAATCAGGCAGCCATGAAGAATTTTCTTTGCCACGTTCAATACTTTGCTGTGCATTTTCAGACTTGCATGATTTGAGGTCACTAAGTGTTGCAGTATGCTTTTGGTGTATAAGAAAATGGAGAAGTTTTAATGTTGTTTAAAGTGAACATGCTTTCAAAATGGCTTTGTAACTCTTTGTGTAAACCCTTCTTCCCGAGGTTCCTCCCTCTTACCTGTACCTTTGGAATGTCTAAGAGATAACCGAGAGCTCATCTATTGGTTGTTAACCCCATATTGTCATTGGTTGGTTGTGAGACCTCCTGGACTCCTAATGGTCACCTTATAATCCCCCCAGAAGCTATTTAAGTGTTACCCAGAACAATAAACTCTCTCTGCCTGCTCTCCCTGCTGCTTCTGTGTCCTGTGGTCTCTGCTGGGGCCATGGGACGCCACGTGGTGGGGGGAGAGGGAGGGAGCACTGCTCCCCTCCAGAGCTAGAGGTAAAAGGAAAAGCCTTTAGCCTGGGGTTTCTCTCCCTATCCACCTTCAACGCTCGTCACAGCTAAAGTGAAACCGCTGCGAGCACGGTCTCTTCCTCGACTGCCTTTCCTTTGCCATGGAAATAGGAAGTCCTGTCTTGCTCCACCCAGAAGTTGCTGATGGGTTTCTTTCAACAAGCTCTAATCACTACAGGATTCAGTATCATGAGACTACTTCAGAAGGTTGCTGGTTGCCCATGTATCCTGGAGCATGCTACAGAAAAAGAGGAAACTACCCACATTGCTAAGATTCTTTCATAGTCTTTATAATATGGAATCTATAAACAAAAAGGTATTTTTATGAATATTAGTTTCTATTCTTGAAAGAGTTCATTTTCCAAGAGAAGATAAAATAAAAATGGGATGTTAAGAGTATGAAACCAAAAATGTATGCTATCTTAATTGAAATTATTTTTCTAATACTCATAAGACTCCTATCTAAAGTTAAAAAAAAAATAAATTTTAAAAGTGAAATGAATGACTTTAGTGCTAGTAGGGGTAGAATAGTTTTAGGTGAAAAATATATATGGGATATATCAAAGTTCCAGTAAATTTAAAAGAAATAGGCAGGAAGGAAGGAAAATTATGGCATGAATCATACTCCCTTGGGTAACAGTGTCAGCAGACTTGAAATCATCATGTTGCATAGGACAAACAGATGAGCAAATTGATGAGTAACTGACAAAAACTTTTTTTTTTCCCTGAACACTGAACTAGCAAACAGTTCTTTTTATATAATAAAGATGTGAGGTAATCACATCTCTCTGAAAGTCAGAGCTATAAAGAAGGATATGAAGGAGCAGATGGTATGGGCTAACAAATAGCTGCAGTAGCAGCCATGCTACTGCAAGGATGTTTTTTCAAGGACCAATTTCATCACAGTGGATGAGTTTTGCCCTTATTACTTTAAAGCAGGTATTTATGCCATGGTTTAGCTCATTAGGTTTGTCTCAGTTCTTTATACCCTGTGGCTCAAATTTCTTAACTGGAAGAGTTTGAATCTAAGCTGGTGTCTTGCTGGGCCTAAATTCATTCCTGTTAGGCTATGTGAGAGCCAACATATAAACAGTTTGGCTAATCAAGGAGTATAGGCCATAGGCTGACAGTATGGACCAGTATTTTTTAAAACCACTTGTAACTTTCTTTTGTTTGTATCAGTCTTGGTGTGATCTCCCACACTGATTTTTTTAGTTCTCTCTTGGTTAGGCAAAGGGTAATTTATCAAATGTATTTCACTTTGCAAGTTTGTGTTGGTTGCCCCTACCTTAAAGTGATGCCAGCAATTCCCTTCCTTAACCAGCACTTCAGTTAACCTTGAAAAGTGTCTGCACAAAACTAGCAGTAAGTTATTAGAACAATATTATAAATCTAATGTGAAAAAATAACCATATACAGAAATAATTTGCCACAGCATTGGTACAGATATCCATAAGGAAAGGGATGGACACTGAGGAGATACAGAAGACAGAAAAAACCAGAGGGCAGCCGGTGGGAATATTCTCTTTTTTTTCTGACTTTTCTGGAAAATTATTATTTTCCTCTGAAATGAAATTTGCAGCTTGAAAATATTGATAAATGCTGCACTACAGCAAGATTTCAGGACATCTCATGTCTTTTAAATGTTGCACATTATGCAACATATGAACTTTAGTTATGATTTGCCAAACTGTAGTGTGGGAACAAAAGATAAAAGGTTCCCAAACAGTATGAGAACAGTTGTAGACTAGTGTGAGAACAAGTGTGAGGAAGTAGAGAACATATCTATGTGGCTAATATTCCAAATAAGGGGGGGG